>NC_090408.1:10807598-11013952 GCF_036365525.1 Heterodontus francisci | reverse complement strand
TGGATAGGAGTCATGTTTCAGCTATACAAAGCCCTGGTTAGACGACACCTTGGTGTACTGTGAGCAGTACTGGGTATCTCACCTTAGGAAGCATATATTAGCCTTGGTGGAGTGCATCGTAGATTTACAAGAATGATATGTAAATTGGACTCCATGGTTTAAATTACGAGGAGAGATTAGACAAAATATGGTTGTATGCCCTGGAATTTAGATGCTGACTGACCTGATGTCCACTTTTACCATTTCTTGTCTTTATTTCAGCATTTGCAGCTTTCCATTTTCTGTTTTGGCTAATTAATTTTTTTTGCTGCTTAATGCAAGCAACACCTAGTTTAAGGGAACTGGGCTAACATAACAGGCAACGATATTAAGATCTGTATCCTGCATGAAAAAAAACTTCATATTTCCTTTAAAATAGATTGATTTATAAATTGGAGACATGGAAGGGGGTAGAAATTGGACCTTGTGCCATGTATCAGATGCCAGATGGGACGGAAAGGTCCAATTTTGGGGGTTATAACCTGCATCCCAAGTGCACCTGAAATACGTTCAATGCCAAATTGGCTCAGGTGATAGTCAGGCCTCCCGGAACAGGTGTTTAAGCCCCTTGCTGAGGTATCACAACCAAGTCCATTCCTAGCCTCGCCCGACTTTTATATGTGAAACTCACCAGTCGTCATCTAGTGTAGAATCCTTGGCCAATTTTGGCCATTTCCATTCCAGGCCTTGGGGCCTTTGAGGCTAGTTGTAGCACCTCCTCCCTGTCACTCTGCCTATTCCATATATGGACTATAAAAAAGAATTTCTAACTTGCAACATGGAGGAACTTGTAGCACAATAAACTCATAAAACTGCTTATACTGCAGTGTGCTACATGGGCAGGCCTTGACACAAATTGACATTTTGTATAACAGGCTTTGTGCTGACCAGCTGAGTTCCAGGTTGTTGCAGTCTCTATAACCTTTCCTGTAAATCTGTTAGATATTATCAATAGGGTTTTTATAACTGGAGATAAAGCTGACATTCCAGTGGTTTCATTTTCATTCAGAGAGGTCTTCAGTTTGTTTGACTACACAAGGTTATAGCTTATTGTTAAAAACTGCATTGTACTACTTTTCTTAAAATAAAAGCATATACTTTTGTGTAAATGGGAGTCTGACTTGTTGAATATTTTTTAACTGCAGATAAGAATTCACTAAGATGAATGTTCCCTCTAAATATCTTTGTGTGCGCAGGCGATTTCTTTAAGCGCACGACCCTTTAAGTTTTTCTGTGCAGCTGTTCATGCGGGGTAATTCAAACTTGTGTGCATCCTGCACGGAGACTTTTGGGTTGGTGCACGACTGCGCAGACATACAGCTTAGAGGTAACATTGACAAGGACGTGTCAGAATACTCCCCACTTGTCTGGATGTGTGCAGCTCTAACAACACTCAAGAAGCTCGACACCATCCAGGACAAAACAGTCATACACCATCCTGACTTGGGGCCGTTCCTTCACTGCTGCTGGGTCAAAATCCTAGATCTCCCGCCCTAACAGCACTGTGGGTGTACCTACCCCACATGGACTGCAGCGGTTCAAGGAGGCAGCTCACCACCACCTTCTCGAGGGCAATTAGGGATGGGCAAAAAATTCTGAACTTGCCAGTGATGCTCACATCCCATGAACAAATAAAAAAAAACTAGTATATGAATATATGAGGTCCTTCCGCTCACTGTACTTGCACATTACTATCAGAAACAGCTGGTAAAATCCTTGGGTAACATTTGCACAGTAGTGTAGTGGCAGTCACAGAGGAGTGACTGTGTGGTTTGTATTTGGTACTCACAGAATACAACAGATTACAACACAGTAAAGAATAAGAAAAAAGGGAAGAGCATTCAGGAGGAATGGTAGGTGGGAATGTCTCAAAGCACAGAATAGTCTCTGTATCACCGCGCACCAGGGGCTGGATTTTGTTCCCAGTCCGACGGAGGGTTCCGTGGCCAGTGGGCGGGTGGGGGGGTGGATGGTGGGGAAGCAGAGTGCTGGAGAATCAGAGCAGCAGTGGTGACCATGGAATGTGACACTGCGATTGCTGGACCCAATCTTCCCAGAGCCGTGATAGGCTGGCGTAGGCCTTCCCGCCCAGAGACCAATTGCGTCCCTTAAGTTGCCTATTGACCGCCAATTCAGGGCCTCTTCCTGCCACTGCTGGGATCTTACCAGCGATAGGGTGGGGGGGGGGGGGGGGGGTGCAGGGTTTGGGGGCCTCAGTCGCACGGGGAGGACGCCTTGGAAAATGTGGCACCCACCCTCTGGGACTTGGGGGGTGGGTTGGACCCTCCTTCATGGGCAATTCATGGCCCACGAAGGACCGCCTCCCCCTGGACTGAACACTCACCCCACATCCCCACCTCTCTGGACCTTCCACACCAGCCCCATAAACCCTTCCTCATCTAATTCAGGTCCGGGGTTTCAACTCCCAGTGGCACTGCCGAAACTGTTGAGCTGCCGGCCTTGTGATTGGCCAGCAGCTTTTGGGGGCAGGATCCCAGTCCCTATTAAGTGCTTAAAAGGATGGGGATCCTGCCTCCTTCAAATTTGACGGCCAAAGACCAGAGGATTGCTCCAGGGGGCCTGAAAAAGTTCAGAGGTGACATTTCAGCCCGGCACCAGCACCTCTGCCTCCTGCACAAAATGCAGCCCAGAAGTGCGATGATACAACAATCATGAACAAAATCTGAAGAGTTATAAAAACTGTCGTTAAAAAAAAAGAACCTTTCTTTGAAAAAGTGAATACTCCAAAATGGCTGGTGAAAAAACAAGGTTGGACTTTGTGTATTCAAAATGTCTGACAAGGACAAAGGACAAATCTTCAAAACTAAGAGATGTCAATTGAATCCATCCTACACCCATTCTAAAACATTCCAGAATTGAATGACTTTTTTTAAACAAAGATGGTGTGAAGTCGCCACATCCTGGGCCATTGTGTGATCATCATGGGGAAGAGACCAGAGCGTCTCCTACCAGGAGGTGAGAAATAACACAGTTTACCTCAAAAAAGACAGCCTAGAGAGAGAGACTTCAAAGAGAAAGAGAAGGCAAAGTAACATCCAGCAGCTTGTTTTCGAGCAAGCCAGAAGGCCTGTGCCCCGCTGTAGACTCCTACATCTACACTAGACAGCAGTGAACTAGAAGTGATCCACTGTCTTCAATTGAACTTTCAATCAAGAGAGAAATCTACAATCATCTCAGGCCTGCTCCCAACGAGAACTCCATTTCCAATAGAATTCAACAGGTTTATCGTGAGCTTCCCTTATTTCACTAAAAATTACTTACCCCTTTTCCTCTGTGTGTGTGTGTGTGTGAGTAAATGTGTGAGTGGATGCAGTTGTGACAATTTTAGGATAAGGCATATTGATCAATAAACAATTAATTTTTCTGTTTTCAAACCTACAAGAAAATCTGTCACTGTCTGCTTATTTGACAAATAAAACACCAAGGGGTTAAACCTTAATAACAAAGAACAAAGAACAGTACAGCACAGGAACAGGCCATTCGGCCCTGCAAGCCTGCGCCGATCTTGATGCCTGCCTAAACTAAAACTTTCTGCACTTCCGAGGTCCGTATCCCTCTATTCCCCTCCTATTCATGCATTTGTCAAGATGCCTCTTAAACGTCGCTATCGTACCTGCTTCCACCACCTCCCCCGGCAGCAAGTTCCAGGCACTCACCACCCTCTGTGTAAAGACCTTGCCTCGCACATCCCCTCTAAACTTGGCCCCTCACACCTAAACCTATGTCCCCTAGTAACTGACTCTTCCACCCTGGGAAAAAGCTTCTGACTATCCACTCTGTCCATGCCACTCATAACTTTGTAAACCTCTATCATGTCGCCCCTCCACGGGAAGTTAAAATCACTCACTTTTACAATCCTGTTACCTTTGCATCTTTCCAAAATCTGTCTACATATCTGCTCCTCTACCTCAAGCTGGCTGTTGGGAGGCCTGTAGTAAACCCCCAACATCGTGACTGCACCCTTCCTATTCCTGAGCTCCACCCATATTGCCTCGCTGCATGACCCCTCCGAGGTGTCCACCCACAAAACACCTTGTTGCAGTTGGGTTGGGGGGATGGGGATAGTTGAACAATGTGAATCACCCACATCTCACCATGTGGCCATAACACTGAGAAACAAAGAGTCAGTGAGAAGTGGATACAGGTAGTGAGCAGTAAGAGAGGAATTGTAACCACCAGCACATTAGCATGCTGTGAATTTACAGTAAGGATAGCGTGACTGCAATAAACTTGTTTCTATTTATAGATGATCTCTTGATGTAAAGAATCGCCTGGGTGGAGCTCAGGAAAGTTAATCAGGCAGGGGAATTCTACGCCCATAGCAGAGTCTGCCCAACTAAAATGGACAAAAACTCCACCTAAGTTATCCTTTACATCACACTTAATAAGAGGGAATCTGCTCTAGTATGAATCTCGCCGTGTCCCTCACACCTCAAAGTGTCGTACTTGAAAGTGTTACTTATGCAATGTATCTTCTCAAATTTGTACATCATTGGTTCAAGCACGATATTCATTAAAGAGCAACAAATCAGCACTGCAGACAAGTACCAATTAATATAATTGTCAATGTGGTCTCCTGGAGTAGTTTTGATTGTCTAGAGGTATCAGAGGGAAATTTTCCGGGTCCCCCCCCACCCCCCCCTCCACCCACTGCACCATTGTGTAAATATGGAGATCAGGGGAGCATGTGGCAGAAACTATGTGGTTATAATGAGAGATTTTAATTTTCAGACTAAGAGCAGCAGAAAAGTAATGAATTTTCTGGAACAATATGTTTTTGAACCGATAAGGGATAAGGCCATCCTAGATTTAGTGATGAATTACAGTCGAACTTTAGTGTAAGAAATTCCCTCAGGACCAGCAGAACAGATGGTTTGCTCATAGTATACGTTGAAGTCTGGTTTGGCATTGGATAAATGAAGAGAGGATTAATTTGAATTGATCATTTTCTGTTCTTAATAAAGCTGTACAGCATAAATTGCTTCATATTATTCATGCATGAGTGCTGTTTTTATCTTGTTAACCAGTCCAAAAAGACCCTCAGTTGTAGGTAATGACTGTATGAAGTCTCACACACTTGTGATTGCCTTTCTGAACTCATCCAGTGAAGAGATAACTGGTTCTGTGTCTATTAACAACAGAGAACCAAGTTGAATTCAAATTAATCCTTTCTTCATTTATTAAATGCCAAACCTGGCTACAACGAATACCATGAACAAACCATCTGTTCTGTCAGTCCTGAGGGGATTTCTTACTGGTTCTATGTCATCCACACCTTAGAGACATAGAGTTATACAGCACAGAAACAGGCCCTTCGGCTGCCTGGGCCCGATAGCCCTGAATTCCCACCCTAAACCTCTCTGATTCTCTACATTTCTTTCTTTAAGATGCTCCTTAAGTGCTCTTTCCCCATGCTTTTGGCCATCTGCCCTAATATCTGGCTCGGTGTCTAATTTTGTTTTATAACACTCCTGTGAAGCGTCTTGGGACATTTTACTATGTTAAAGGCATTATATAAATGCAAGTTGTTGGTGTTGTTGTTGCCACGTCACAACCCATTATCTCATTGGAGTTTTTGGTAGTTGACAGGTCATCTTATCAGCCAATGAATACAGATGTGATGCGGAATTTGCATTTCAATCTGTTATCTTTTAGTTAGTCTCAGCCTGATTTCCATCGCTGCACCTGGGTCAGGCTAGGTCAATCCAACTGTACCCTGGCTGATTTTCATTGAAATTATCGGGTCTTGTTGCTGGAATCATTAAAAACTGGTTATTGTTCAATGGAAAACAGGCTTGAGGGGCTGAATGAGCTAGTCCTGTCCCTATATTCCTTTATAATTGGTCTTGGGTTTTATTATTTTTCTCCTGGGTTGCTCACAGCTGTGTCAAAGGGTTTAATCTTTAATTCCTGGAAACTCCAGGACAATCCCGGAGGCTTGGTGACCCTACTTGGCAGCTATGTATTCCTCTGGAGATCTTCCCTCCATGGTCTCCAACCTCATAGACCCCAGCCTCGCACAGCCCTCTTTTACCTCCTCCTCAAGATCCACAAACAGGACTGCCTGGGTAGACCCATCGTTTCAGCCTGTTCCTGCTCTGCAGAACTGATTTCTTCCTATCTTGACTCTATTTCTTCACCCCTTGTCTAGTCTCTTCCCACCTCATCTGTGACTCTTCCAATGCCCTCTGCCACTTTAACCGTTTCTAGTTTCCTGACCCTAATACTCTCCTTTTCACCATGGGCATCCAATTTCTCTACACCTCCATCCCCCACCAGGATGGTCTGAGAGCTCTTGAATGGACGCGCAACCAGTCCCCATCCACCACCACCCTCCTTCACCTGATTGAACTTGTTCTCACATTGAACTTCTCCTTCATATAAATAGTGTTGCTTTGGAAACTGTATGGGTCCTAGCTATGCCTGCCTTTTTGTGGGATGTGTGGAACAGTCTTTGTTCCAGTACTACTCAGCCCCCCCTCTTATCTACTTTGCTTCCAATGTCCACCCTTCACAAGGTCCTTCTCCAACATTTCCCTTCCCATTCTCGATTTCTCTATTTTCATTTCTGGGGATAGGCTATTGGTCCAATATCCGTTATAAGCTCACTGACCCTCACAGCTACATTGACTACACATCCTCACACCCTGCTTTCTGTAAGGACCTATTTCATTTTCCCAGTTTCTCCATCTCCATCATATCTGTTCTGACAATGCCACCTTCCATGCCAGTGTTTCCAATATGTCTTTCTTTATCCTCAACTGAGGATTCCTCTCCACTGATGGGACCCTCGACCATGTCTGTCCCATTTCCCACACTTCTGTTTTCACCCCTTCCCTCTCTCCCAGAACCACAATAGGGTTCCCCGTGTCCTCACCTTCCACCCACCAGCCTCCACATTCAATAGACGGTCCTCCACCATTTCCACCACCTCCAGCGTTATGCCGCCACCAAACACATCTTCCCCATCCCTCCTCTTTCAGCATTCCATAGGAACAGTTCCCTCCACAATACCCTGGCCTACTCCTCAATCACTTCCAACTACCCCTCCTCTTGCAACAGCATCTTCCCATGCAAGTGCAGGAGATGCAAGACCTGCCATTTTACCTCCTCTCCTCCCACCATCCAGGGCACCAAACATTCCTTCCGGATGAAACAGTGATTTACTTATATTTCTTTGAATTTAGTATACTGTATTCGCCGCTCATGATGTGTCCTCTACACTGGGGAGACGAAACATAGGTTGGGTGACCACTTTGCAGAACACCTCTGTATAGTCCGCAAGCATGACACTCAGCTCCCAGTGGCCTGTCATTTTAATTTGCTGCCCCACTCCCACTCTGGCCTCTCTATCAGTGTCATAAAGTCATTAGAGCATAGAAGGAGGCCATTCGGTTCATCAGGTCCATGCTGACTCTCTGTCGAGCAACTCAGTCAGTCCTGCTGACCCGCTTTATCCCTGTAGCCCTGCAAGTTGATTTCCCTTTTGAAATTATTCATTGTCTCCACTTTGATCACCCTTGTAGGCAATGAGTTGCAGGTCATTGCCACTCACTACGTAAAAATTTCTTCCTCACATACTTCCTGTGTCTCTTGCCCAAAACCTTTAATCTGTGTCCTCTTGTCCTTGTATTATCAGCTAATGGGAGCAGCTTGTGTTTGTCCTTGGACTTTGTTTTTTTTAAATTTGTTTTTGGGATGTGAGCATTGCTGGCAAGGCCAGCATTTATTGCCCATCCCTAACTGCCTTTGAGAAGGTAGTCATGAGCTGCCTTCTTGAATCGCTGCAGTCCATTTAGTGCAGGTACTTGTTGTGGGACAACCTTAAGAGAAGGCCACCTGAAGAGCTATAAATGAAGGTCACTGGAGGAAGTGATGTTGGTCACACATGAGCAGGCAGTAGTGGGCGGAGCCCGATAGAGTGAGATCTGTGTAGATGTGCTTGTGTAGTAAAACTGTTTTTATATATATTTTCCAGTTAAATTATAATAAAACTCATGTTTTCTTTGGATATTACTTGGAGTCCTTGAATCTTAAAATAGTGCACATACCAGAGGATCAAGTAATATTACAGTACTCCCACAATGCTTAGAGGGCGAGTGTTCAGGGTTTTGACCCAGCCACAGTGAAGGAATGGCGATATATTTCCCAGTCAGGATGGTGTGTGGTTTGGAGGGGAACTTGCAGGTGGTGGTGTTCCCATGCATCTGCTGCCTTTGTCCTTCTAGTTGGTAGAGGTCACAGGTTTGGTAGGTGCTGTCAAAGGAGCTTTGGTGAGTTGCGGCCATGCATCTTGCATATGGTACATACTGCTGCCACTGTGCGTCAATGGTGGAAGAAGTGAATGTTTAAGGTGGTGGATGGGGTGCTGATCAAGCGGGCTGCTTTATCTTAGATGGTGTTGAGCTTCTTGAATGTTGTTGGAGCTGCACTCATCTTTGCAAGTGGAAAGTATTCCACCACACTCCTGACTTGTGCCTTGTCAATGATGGACAGGCTTTAGGGAGTCAGGAGGTGAGTTACTCGTTGCACAATTCCCAGCCTCTGACCTAATCTTGTGTCCACAGTATTTATATGGCTGGTCCAGTTAAGTTTCTGGTTAATGGTAACCCCCAGGATGTTGATAGTGGAGGATTCAAGTTGGTCATTGCCTGGCACATGTGTGGCACAAATGTTACTTGCCACTTATCGGCCTAAGTTTGTATTTTGTCCAGGTGTTGCTGCATGCAGGCACAGACTGCATCAGTATCTCAGGAGTTGTGAATGGTACTGAACACTGTGTAATCATCAGCAAACGCCCCCACATCTGACTTTATGAAGGGAGGGAAGGTCATTAATGAAGTAGCTGAAGATGGTTGGGCCTAGGACACTACCCTGAGGAACTCCTGCAGTAATGTCCTGGAGCTGAGATGATTGACCTCCAATAACCACAATCACCTTCCTTTGTGTGAGGTATGACTCCAACTAGCGGCAAATTTTCCTCCTGATTTCCATTGACTTCAATTTCACTAGGGCTCCTTGATAGCACACCCCTTGGTCAAATGCTGCCTTAACATCAAGGGCAGTCACTATCACCTCACACAGAACCCAAACTGAGCATCAGTGAGCAGGTAATTGCTGAGTAGGTGCCACTTGACAGCACTGTCGATGACACCTTCCTTCATTTTGCTGATGGTTGAGAGTAAATTGATGGTACGGTAATTGGCTAGTTTGGATTTGTCCTGATTTTTGTGGACAGGACATACCTTGTCAATTTTCCACATTGCCAGGTAGATGCCAGTGTTGCAGCTGTACTGGAACAGCTTGGCTAGGGACACAGCTAGTTCTGGAGCCCAAGTCTTCAGTACTGCAGCTGGGATGTTGTCAGGTCTATAGTCTGCTGTATCCAGTATTTTCAGCCATTTCTTGATATCATATGGAGTGAATCGAATTGGCTGAAGGCTGGCATCTGTGATGCTGGGGACCTCAGGAGGAGGCCAAAATGGATCATCCACTTGGCACTTCTGGCTGAAGGTGCTGGCAAATGCTTCAGCCTTACCTTTTGCACTCATATGCTGGGCTGTACCATCATTGAGGATGGGGATGTTTGTGGAGCCTCCTCCTCCAGTTAGTTGTTTAATTGTCCATCACCATTCATGACTGGATGTGACAGGACTGGAGAACTTTGGTCTTATCCTTTGGTTGCGGGATCACTCAGCTCTGCCTGTAGCCTGCTGCTTCACTGTTTTGCATGCATGTAGTCCTGTGTTGTAGCTTCACCAGGTTGGCATCTCATTTTTAGGTATGCTTCGTGCTGCTCCTGGCATGCTCTCCTACAGTCCTTATTGAACTAGGGTTGGTCCCCTGTCTTGATGGTGATGGTAGAGTGAGAGATATAATGGGCCATGAGGTTACAGATTGTAGTTAAAAACAATTCTGCTACTGGTGGCCTACAGCACTGCATGGATGCCCAGTTGTGAACTGCCAGATCTGTTTTGAATCTATCCAATTTAGTACAGTGGTAGTGCCTCAATACACAATGGAGAGTGTCCTCTGTGTTAAGATGATTCTTCGTCTTCTCAACGACTGTGCAGTGATCACTCCTACCCACATTGTCGTGGACAGATGCATCTGTGACAGTTAAATTGACGAGGGTGAGGTCAAGCAGGTTTTTCCCTCTTGTTGGTTTTCTCACCACCTGCAACAAGCCCAGTCTGGGAGATATGTCCTTCAGGACTCAGCCATCTCGGTATTATTGTTGCTTCTGACCCACTCTTGGTGATGGACATTGAAGTGCCCTAACCAAAGTGCGTTCTGTGCCCTTGTTACCCTCAGTGCTTCTTCCAAGTGGTGTTCAATATGGAGGAGAACTAATTCCTCAGCTGACGGAGGGGGTTAGGTGATAATCAACAGGAGGTTTCCTTGTCTGTGTTTGACCTGATGCCATGAGACTTCATGTGGTCTGGAGTCAATGTTGAGAACTCCCAGGGCCACTCCCTCCCACTGTGCCATCACCTCTGGTGGGTCTGTCCTGTTGGTGTTCCAATGAAGCTCAACACAACCTCGAGGAGCAGCACCTCATCTTTTGATTCAGCACTTTACAGCCTTCTGGACTCAACATTCAGGATATAGATCGGTTGGAGACTTGGGCAGAGAAATGGCAGATGGAGTTTAATCTGGACAAATGTGAGGTAATGCATTTTGGAAGGTCTAATACAGGTGGGAAGTATACAGTAAATGGCAGAACCCTTAGGAGTTTTAGTGGGCGGCACAGTGGCGCAGTGGTTAGCACTGCAGCCTCACAGCTCCAGCAACCCAGGTTCGGTTCTGGGTACTACCTGTGTGGAATTTGCAAGTTCTCCCTGTGACCATGTGGGTTTCCGCCAGGTGCTCAGGTTTCCTCCCACAGCCAAAGACTTGCAGGTTGGTAGGTAAATTGGCTATTGTAAATTGCCCTAGTGTAAGTAGGTGATAGGAGAATTGAGGGAAGGTGGGGATGTGGTAGGGGACATGGGATTAATGTAGGATTAGTATAAATGGGTGGTTGATGGTGGGCCAAAGGGCCTGTTTCAGTGCTGTATCTCTCTTTGACTCTTTGAGTATTGACAGGCAGAGAGATCTGGGCGTACAGGTCCACAGATCACTGAAAGTGGCAACGCAGGTGGATAAGGTAGTCAAGAAGGCATACGGCATGCTTGCCTTCATCGGTCAGGGCATAGAGTATAAAAATTGGCAAGTCATGCTGCAGCTGTACAGAACCTTAGTTAGACCACACTTGGAATATTGCATACAATTCTGGTTGCCACACTACCAGAAGGATGCGGAGGCTTTGGAGAGGGTACAGAGGATGTTTACCAGGATGTTGCCTTGGAGGGTATTAGCTATGAGGAGAGGTTGGATAAACTCAGATTGTTTTCACTGGAATGACAAAGGTGGAGGGGCGACCTGATAGAGGTTTACAAAGTTATGAGTGGCATGGACAGAGTGGATAGTCAGAAGCTTTTTCCCAGGGTGGAAGAGTCAGTTACTAGGGGACATAGGTTTAAGCTGTGAAGGGCAAAGTTTAGAGGTAATGTGCGAGGCAAGTTTTTTTACACAGAGGGTGGTGAGTGCCTGGAACTTGCTGCCGGGGGAGGTGGTGGAAGCAGGTACAATAGTGATGTTTAAGAGGCATCTTGACATGAATAGGATGGGAATAGAGGAAAACGGACCCCAGAAGTGCAGAAGGTTTAAGTTTAGACAGGCATCATGCTCGGCGCAGGTGGTCTGAATGGCCTGTTCCTGTGCTGTACTGTTCTTTGTTCTTTGTTCAACAATTTCAGATCATAACCTCTGCCTCCATTTTTTTCCAGACCCCAGCTGTTGGTGATGGTAGAGTGAGGGATATAGTGGACTATGAGGTTACATATGGATTGTGCTTAAATACAATTCTGCTGCTGGTGGCCCGCAGCGCTTCATGGATGCCCAGTTTCTGCTATTCCCATTTACACCTTCACAACCCATCTTTTGTTTCTCTTCTTGTCCCATTACCATCTCCTTTTGCCTTGCACCATAATCCCTTTTGTCATTTAATCCCTCCTGCCTTTCACCCTATCACTGAGCTTCCCTTTGTTCTTTCCTCCCCTCCTCGCTTTCCCTTCCTCTGTACTTGCTTAAAGCCTGTTAACATAGGAAATAGAAGCAGGAGTAGGCTTTTCAGCTGATCAAGCCTGCTCTGCCATTCCATTAGATCATGGCTGATCATCTACCTCAACGCCACTTTCCTGCACTATCCCCATATCCTTTGATGTCATTTGCAGCCAGGTAGTCAAAACTCCTTGCGATGAAGGCCAACATACCACACTCCAGGAATTCATCCTCCATAGCATTAATTCTGATTAAGTTTACCCAGTCTATATGTAAATTAATGTCGCCTGTTATTACTGTATTACCCATGTTACATGCATCTCTAATTTCCTGATTTATACCGTGCCCAACATTATCACTACAATTTGGTGGCCTATAAACAACTCCCACCACGGTTTGCCACCCCTTGCTTTTTCTTAGCTCCACCCAAATTGATTCTACACCTTGATCCTATGATCTATGATCCTCTCTCACTAATGTACTGATCTGGTCCCTTATTAAGAGTGATACCCCTCCTCCTTTCCCTTCTTTCCTATCCTTCCTAAATGACGAATAGCCTTGAATATTCAGTTCCCAGTCTTGGCCACCCTGTAACTATGTCTCTGTAATGACAATTAAATCACACCTATTTACCTCTATTTGTGACTTCAAATACGCTACCTTGTTGCGAATGCTGCATGCATTCAGATAGAATGCCCTTAACTTTGTCTTTTTAACATTATTCCACATTCTGATCCTATTTGATGCTTGCCTTCGCTTCGTCTGTCTTCTAACTTCGCTAACTATTTTGCTACTTCCTGTTACCAGTTTTGCTTCCCTCCAATCTTCCCTTCCTGCCATACTCAGATTATCAATTCCCTTATCACTGCCTTGCTCTCTTGCTTTCTCCTCGCTCTCTAAATTATCACATCTTCCCTCACTTGATCCCTTGCCCCCACTATTTAGTTTAAAGTCCTCTCTACCACCTTAGTTATATGACTCATCAGAACATTGGTCCCAGCATGGTTCAGGCGAAGACTGTCCCAACGGTACAGCTCCCACTTTCCCCAGTACTTGTGCTAGTGCCTCATGAATCAAAATCCACTTCTCCCACACCAATCTTTCAGCCATGCATTTAACTCTCTAATCTTATTTATCCTACTCCAATTTGCTCGTGGTTTAGGTAATAATCCAGAGATTATTACCTTTGAACTTCTGCTTTTTAGTTTAGCCCCTATCTGCTCATACTCTCTGTGCAGAACCTCTTTCCCAGTCCTATCTATATTGTTGGTACCCACATGGACCACGACAACTGAATCCTTCCCCTCCCACTGAAAGTTCCTCTCCAGCCCTGAGCACACATCCTGAACCCTGCAACTGGGCTGGCAACACAGCCATCTGGACTCACGCTCTCAGCTGCAGAGAACCCCGATCTACCCCCCTGACTATACTGTTCCCTACAACCAGTACATCACTACATTCCTATTTAATCCCCCCCGGCTACTGAACAAAGAACAGTACAGCACAGGAACAGGCCATTCGACCCTCCAAGCCTGCGCCGATCATGATGCCTGTCTAAACTGAAACCTTCTGCATTTCCGGGGACCGTATCCCTCTATTCCCATCCTATTCATGTATTTGTCAAGGTGCCTCTTAAACGTCGCTATCATACCTCCTTCCACCACCTCCCCCGGCAGCAAGTTCCAGGCACTCACCACCCTCTGTGTAAAGAACTTGCCTCGCACATCCCCTCTAAACTTTGCCCCTCACACGTTAAACCTATGTCCCCTAGTAACTGACTCTTCCACCCTGGGAAAAAGCTTCTGACTATCCACTCATAACTTTATAAACCTCTAACAGGTCGCCCCTCCACCTCCATTGTTCCAGTTAAAACAATCCGAGTTTATCCAACCTCTCCTCAAAGCTAATACCCTCCAGACCAGGCAACATCCTGGTAAACCTGTACCCTCTCCAAAGCATCCACATCCTTGAATGACTTCCTGTCCCTAATTTTTTCCAATTCTGACAGAGGGTCACTGACCCAAAACATTAACTGTTTCTCTTTCCACAGATGCTGCCAGACCGGCTGAGTATTTCTGGCATCTTCTGCTTTTATTTCAGATTTCCAACATCAGCAGTGTTTTATATTTGTATTCTGGTTTTATTGCTCCATGGTATTTTACACACGAGCTGCTTTGATACATTTTTAGATTATGCTGATTCTCAAGGTTTGCAAGAAGGATGTTCTGTTTATATGTTACAAACAGTCACTCAGCAAAGAAACAAGAGGCGGTAATAATGTATCATAAGAATTATGCCATTCTCATAAAGGCATTATTGTTTGTGCACAATGGCCCTTTCTCTTTATCCAGGACTGGTTACTATATATCTATTGTTACTGTCAGGTTCAGGGATAATTTGTAATTTTATTGATACTGTTGCAACATTTGTAGAGCAAGGAGTGGTTCTGTTGGCTACGGGAGAGCACAGATAGTGCATGTTCGCCATTCTGTAGTGTATCTGACACCAGACCTGATAGAAATAACACACAAGACTTCAGTGTGCGCAGAACGCCTGCAATTCTGTGTCCATAACCCATGCACCCAGAATCCATGAGTATCTCCCCAGGACCCATGAATTCGTGTGTGTGCCCTGAACCCATTAGAGTTTGTGGACAACCCATGATTATATTTACCCATTTGCCTGCTTGGGTTAACTTTCGACTGAGTCTGATTAAAGATTCTGATTTGCTTCAGGGGAAATGATCTGTCATGTGAATCATTCCAAAGGTCATGTCGCTCACACCTTCTTGACCAGATCATACAGGCAACATATTCAGTTGTTGCTGTCAAGGATTTAACTTGCTGCGACCATAGGAGATGCAGCTAATTAATGCCGCAATTATAATCTTATGCTCCCAAAGAGAATGGGGCACATTCGGGTCAGGTGTCCAATTTACACCCTGCTTGATTTTCAGCTCCAAAAGGTTGGGTGGGATATGAATCGGGCTGTTGACCTGAACGCACCTCATTCTCAGCAGAAATGCCAGGTTAAAATCGGGGCTAAAGTCTTCGTTTAGCCCGGTTATTGATGTTTTGCCTCTGAATCAGAACATTGCATCCAACTTTATTAAAAAACGTTGTTCAAGGATTTTGCTTCTCCTGCACCATTCTGGAGCTCATTCCAGGTGTTAATAATGTTCATATGAAGGAACCCGTTCTAATTTTCTTTCACTACTTTGAACCTGTCCCTTTCCATTCTGAAGGCTTTGTACTTTTCCTATAATTTCTGCCTCTACAGGAGCCAATCCTGGTCAGCTTCCTTCAGGGCTGAAAATCCCAAGTTTCTCCATTAACTCAGTGCTCTGATTGTGCCCTCTCTCCTGTCACAATGACCAAAACTCAACTGAGTACCTTGAGATGTGGTCTGAATGGAGCACAGTTTCACAATAGATGTATTAAAGTTACAGTATTTTAGCTCCACATACAATTAATCAATAGTGAGTCAACAAGTGAAATTTTTATTGTTGGTCTCCAAATATAATCTGCAAAAGTTAAGAGTGGTTTAAATTTGCCATTGGTCCCAGCTATTTAGCATAACAACTCATGATGATTGTTTGCAATTTCTCTGCATGTTGAAATTGTGGCAGTGTGCAATGGCAGTAATTAAATTTAATACGTCACCTGCTCAAACGTTTGCAAAGCAATTTTCTGCGGATCACAGAAGATTAATTGTCATACTATGATAACCCATTTACTGTAGATTTATACAGCTGACTGTGGGAACCTTTGAGTAGCAATATACAGTAATGAACTGGACATGCCACCTAAATACTGCTAGAGCAGGTCAGAGGCTGGGAATTCTGCAGCAACTCACCTCCAGATTCCCCAAAGCCCGTACACCATCTACAAGGCACAAATCAGGAGTGTTATAGAATATTTTCCACTTGCTTGGTAAGGGTACCTTCAAAAACACTCAAGAAGCTTGACACCAAAGCAATCTGTCTGATTGGCAGCCTGTTCATCATCTCAAAAGTCCTGCACCACTGGCATAACCACAACTGCAGTGTGTACCCCCTTTCCCCCCTTGCACCCCCGCTCCCCCTTCCACCCCTGCACCCCTTCCCCCGCACCCCCTCCCTCCTCGCACCCCCTTCCCTCCCCTCCATGAAATCGCACAGTTTACTTGTTAGGGCCACTGCTCAGGGATCTAACAACCCCACTGCCTTGTGGGCGTCTCGGGAGAGACCAAAGCTAAGGGAGTAAACCCTAACAGAAAATCCGGAGCAGAACCCCTAAGGCGGTCATGTGTCACCTTTGGCATGTTTCTGGCAGTTCCTGCAGCCATACCGGTGCCAAACGTCGTGCTCTGCACTCCTTTGGACCCCACTAGGAAGGCCGAGAGGGGGGTGTTGACAATTGGGCAACTCACAACCTCCATACATTCCGCCCAGGCATGCGCCATGGAGAGGTCACTCCACAGTCGTCTCACAGCGACTGAAACAACACGGAAGGCAGCAGTTACAGGTTATAAGTCTGGCTCAATTGGTGTAGAGATTGGGCGCCACAGGTTGTCGGTGGGAGAGGTCATCTCATCTCACTGGACAGCTACCGCCCACCTCAAACAGGCAGCCCCCGGTCAGAAAGGTTCTGTCCTGCCATAGTCCACCTGCATCAATGGGTGCTTGGAGCTCAGGGTCATTGCCCGACAAGTGGACTGTAACACTGCACCAAACAGCATGACAAAAAAAGGAAAGAAGGTACCAGCCCTTTGTTTTGCAAGCTGGAACGTCAGAACTATATGTCCTGGCCTGTTGGAAGACCTTACACAAATCAACGACTCTCGGAAGACCGCCACCATTAACAACGAGCTCAGTAGACTCAATGTAGACATTGTAGCCCTTCAGGAGACATGCCTCCCTGTGAGTGGATCTCTAAGAGAGGAAGACTACACCTTCTACTGGCAGGGAAGGGATCCTGAAGAACCAAGACAGCATGGAGTGGGCTTCACCACAGAAACTCTTTGATCAGCATGATAGAGCCACCTTCAAATGGCTCGGAACGCATACTGTCCATCCGACTGCTCACCGCCTCTGGTCCAGTACACCTACTCAGCATCTATGCTCCAATACTCTGCTCCCCAAGTGAAGCTAAAGACCTCTTCTACGAGGAACTCCATAATATCATTAGTAGCATTCCTAATACCGAACATTTGTTCCTGCTGGGGGACTTTAACACCAGGGTTGGGGCTGACCATGACTCATGGCCCTCCTGCCTTGGGCGCTATGGCGTTGGAAGGATGAATGAGAATGGACAGTGACTGCTGGAGTTGTGTACCTATCATAACCTCTGCATCACCAACTTGTTCTTTCATGCGAAACCCTGTCGCCAGATTTCATGGAGGTACCCAAGATCACATTGTTGACACCAGCTGGACCTCATCGTCACAAGACAAGCCTCTACAAACTGTGTCCAAATCACACGCAGCTTCCATGGTGCGGACTGCGACACCGACCACTCTCTGGTGTGCAGCAAAGTTAGACTCAAACCAAAGAAGCTACATCACTCCAAGCAGAAGGGCCGCCCACACATCAACACTAACAGAATTTCTCATCCACAGCTGTTACATAAGTTTCTAAATTCACTTGAAAAAGCCCTTCAAAACACACCTGCAGGGGATGCAGAGACTAAGTGGGCCCACATCAGAGATGCCATCTATGACTCAGCAATGACCACCTTTGGCAAACGTGAGAAGCAGAATGCAGACTGGTTTCAATCTCATTTTGAAGAGCTGGAACCTGTCATAGCCGCTAAGCGCATTGCACTGCTGAACTACAAGAAAGCCCCCAGCGAGTTAACATCCGTAGCACTTAAAGTAGCCAGAAGCACTGCACAAAGAACAGCCAGGCGCTGTGCAAATGACTACTGGCAACACCTATGCAGTCATATTCAGCTTGCCTCCGACACCGGAAGCATCAGAGAAATGTATGATGGCATTAAGAGAGCTTTTGGGCCAACCATCAAGAAGATCGCCCCCCTCAAGTCTAAATCAGGGGACACGATCACTGACCAACGCAAGCAAATGGACCGCTGGGTGGAGCACTACCGAGAACTGTACTCCAGGGAAGTTGTCACTGATACCGCCCTCAATGCAGCCCAGTCTCTGCCAGTCATGGATGAGCTGGATGAACAGCCAACAAAATTGGAACTCAGTGATGCCATTGATTCTCTAGCCAGTGGAAAAGCCCCTGGAAAGGACGGCATTACCTCTGAAATAATCAAGAGTGCCAAGCCTGCTATACTCTTAGCACTCCATGAACTGCTTTCCCTGTGCTGGGATGAGGGAGCAGTCCCACAGGACATGCACGATGCCAATATCATCACCCTCTGTAAGAACAAGGGTGACCGCGGTGACTGCAACAACTACCGTGGAATCTCCCTGCTCAGCATAGTGGGGAAAGTCTTCGCTCGAGTCGTTTTAAACAGACTCCAGAAGCTGGCTGAATGTGTCTACCCTGAGGCACAGTGCGGCTTTTGAGCAGAGAGATCCACCATTGACATGCTGTTCTCCCTTCGCCAGCTACAGGAGAAATGCCACAAACAACAGATGCTCCTCTACGTTGCTTTCATTGATCTCACCAAAGCCTTTGACCTCGTCAGCAGACGTGGCCTCTTCAGACTACTAGAAAAGATCGGATGCCCACCAAAGCTACTAAGTATCATCACCTCATTTCATGACAATATGAAAGGAACAATTCAGCATAGCGGCGCCTCATCAGACCCCTTTCCTATCCTGAGTGGCGTGAAACAGGGCTGTGTTCTCGCACCTACGCTTTTGGGATCTTCCTCTCACTGCTGCTCTCACATTCGTTCAAGTCTTCAGAAGAAGGAATTTTCCTCCACACAAGATCAGGTGGCAGGTTGTTCAACCTTTCCCATCTTAGAGCGAAGACCAAAGTATGGAAGGTCCTCATCAGGGAACTCCTCTTTGCTGACGATGCTGCATTAACATCCCACACCGAAGAGTGTCTGCAGAGACTCATCGACAGGATTGTGGCCGCATGCAACAAATGTGGCCTAACCATCAATCTCAAGAAAACGAACATCATGGGACAGGACGTCAGCAATGCTGCATCCATCAATATCGGCAATCACGCTCTGGAAGTGGTTCAAGAGTTCACCTACCTAGGCTCAACTATCGCCAGTAACCTGTCTCTCGATGCAGAAATCAACAAGCGCATGGGAAAGGCGTCCGCTGCTGTGTCCAGACTGGCCAAGAGGGTGTGGGAAAATGGCGCACAAATGTGGAACACAAATGTCCGAGTGTTTCAAGCCTGTGTCCTCAGGTACTGGACAACGTATGTCAGCCAAGAGCGACGTCTCAACTCATTCCATCTTTGCTGCCTCCGGAGAAATCTTGGCATCAGGTGGCAGGACCGTATCTCCAACACAGAAGTCCTCGAGGCGACCAACATCCTTAGCATATACACCCTACTGAGCCAGCGGCGCTTGAGATGGCTTGGCCATGTGAGCTGCATGGATGATGGCAGGATCCCCAAGGACACATTGTACAGCGAGCTCGTCACTGGTATCAGACCCACCGGCCGTTCATGTCTTTGCTTTAAAGACATCTGCAAACGCAACATGAAGTCCTGTGACATTGACCACAAGTCGTGGGAGTCAGTTACCAGTGATCGCCAGAGCTGGCGGACAGCCATAAAAATGGGGCTAAAGATTGGCGAGTCAAAGAGACTTAGCAGTTGGCAGGAAAAAAGACAGAAGTGCAACGAGAGAGCCAACTGTGTAACAGCCCTGACAACCAATTTTAACTGCAACGCCTGTGTAAGAGTCTGTCACTCTAGAATTGGCCTTTATAGCCACTCCAGGCGCTGCTCCACAAACCACTGACCACCTCTAGGCGCTTACCCATTGTCTCTCGAGACAAGGAGGCCAAACCAGAAGAAGAAGAAGAAGTGTGTACCATCTACAAGATGCGCTGCAGTGCTCACCAAGTCTTTTTTTTTAGAGATACAGCACTGAAACAGGCCCTTCGGCCCACCGAGTCTGTGCCGAACATCAACCACCCATTTATACTAATCCTACACTATTTCCATATTCCTACCACTTCTTCAACATCACCTACCAAACCCGTGATCTCTACCAGCTAGAGGAGCAAGGGCAGCAGGTGCATGGAAACACCATCACCTCCAAATTCCCCCTCAAGTCACACAACATCCTGACTTTCACATATATCACTATTTCTTCATCATCACTGCTTGAAAATCCTGGAACTCTTTACTTATTGAATTGTGGAAGTAACTTCACCACAGGGAATACAATGATTCAAGAATGCAGTTCACTGTCACCTTCTCAAGGGTAACTAGGGATGAGCCATGAATGCTGGCCTTACTAGAGATACACATGTCCCAACAATTATGATAAAGAAGATTGATTGCAGTCTTCATTAAGCAGATTGAGATTCCATGCAATGTTCTTTCATTTAGAAGTCTCCTTTTGGTTGTGGTATTTTTTGTCAGTGACTCTTTTACTAATTCTATCCCAACCTACCATATGTTGTGAAGTGCCTGGTGTGCTGAGGATCACTATTGCACCTGCGCCCAGAAAGTTATGTGTTCAAATATGTCCAGGAACTTGTGCATGGAATCTAACCCGATTGTAGTGTAGTAGTAAATGGCTGTTTTTCTGATTGCTGTTTCCCCAGGGATTGGTGTTAGGACCACTGCTCTTTTTTGATATCCTTTTTTGAAAATCCTTTTTTCAGTTTTTAAAACACACAGAATTTTAAGATTTTAGTACAAAAATAAAACCTCTTGTAACAATATGAACACATGAATTAAGAGCAGGAGTAGGCAACTCGGCCCATCGAGCCTGCTCCGGCATTCAATAAGATCATGGCTGAACTGCTTGTAACCTCAACTCCACATTCCTGCCTGCCCCCAATAACCTTTCACCTCCTTGCTTATCAATAATCTATCTACCTCTGCCTTAAAAATATTCAAAGACTCTACTTCCACCATCTTTTGAGGAAGAGAGTTCCAAAGACTCACGATCCTCTGAGAGAAAAAAAATTCTCCTTATCTCTGTCTTAAATAGGTGACCCCTTATTTTTAAATAGTGACCCCTAGTTCTAGATTCTCCCACAAGAGGACACTTCCTTTCCACATCCACCCTGTCCATCCACCCTGTCAAGGAAACATTGTTTTACACAGCGAGTTGTTGTGATCTGGAATGCACTGCCTGAAAAGATGGTGGAAGCAAATTCAATAGTAACATTCAACAGAGAGTCAAATAAATATCTGAAGGGAAAAAATTTACAGGGCTATGGGAAAAGAGCACAGGAATGGGATTAATTAGATAGCTGCAAAGACGGTACAGGCACAATGGGCCAAATGCCCTCCCTCTATGCTGTATTATTCATGATTCAATGACACTCCAGGCAGTACTGAGAGAGTGCTGCACTATTGGAGGTACCATCTTTTGGATGAAACGTTAAACCGAGGCCCCTTCTGCCCTCTAAGATGGGCCTAAAAGATCTCATGCCACTTTTGAAGAAGGGAAGGGAAATTGTTCCTGGTTTCTTCGGCCAACATTTATTGCTCAACCAACATCACTAGAAGCAAATTATCTGGCCAATATCACATTGTTGCTTGTGAGATCATGTGTGCGCAAATTGGCTGCGGCTTTTCCTACATTGCAACAGTGGCTACCCGTCAGAAGTACTTAATTGGCTGTGAAGTGCTTTGGGATGTCCTGAGGCTGTGAAAGGCACAATATAAAGCAAGTCTGCGGGCTAAATGTTACGGTGGGTTGGGGGAGGGGGAGCGGTCCACCGGCTGACAAGTCAATGGCGATCCCACCTCCGCAGGGCCTGGGGATCCAGACCGGATTTTAAGGTCCCCAGGCCCTTAATTGGTCTTGGGCGGGACTTACACCTCATTGAGGCAGGAGGTCCCGCCTAATGGAGCTGCCGGCTAATCAGCGGGCCGTCAGCTCATAGCCCCGGTAGTGCCACTGGGAGCGGTGACCACTGCTGGGACTGCAACCCAGCTCAAGGATGAAGATGACGGAGAGCACCGGTAAAGTGGTAAGTTTTTGGGGCCTCGCCAAGGGCAATCGGTCAGGCCCGGCAAGGTAAGGGGGATCAGTTCGGGAGGCAGGGTGGGGTGGGGGGGTGGGGGTGAGTTGGGGGCGGTTGTGGATTCGGGGCGGCGCTCCGTTGGGCACAGGGTGCCCGATCATGAACGCGCCCCTCAGGCTGCCAGAAGGCTGCTAGTTTTATCAGGTGGCTTTTCTGAGGCCTCAGCCACCCGCCAGCCAACTGTAAAATCCCCGTGGCGGTGGGCGGAGGCCCTTAAGTGCCAGTTAATAGGCCAGTTAAGGACCTTGATTGGCCTGGGGCGGGTGGGCCGTTTCTTGCCACTGCCATCCCGCGTAAATTGGCAGGAGAGGCGGGAGCGGGTCGGGAAGGGCCCCCCAGCCTCACACTCCATTTAATCCCACCCCCGCCCTAGCCACCAGCCCACTCTTTTGGGGGGGGCATTAAATTCCGCTCTGTCTTTCTGTTTGATATGGAGTGGCTTGCTGCAGTGTTCCACACCTCAGACCAGCATTGTCCAAGCCAGGGCAAGACCTACTCTTCATTTCCCTTTTGCTAAATTCTGCAGCTCCTTGTGAACAGAAAAGCCAGAATCAAGTAGCAGAACATGTAAATAGATGAATTCTGTGGTAGTGCAGCAATAAACATTAATTGACATTCTATTCAATTGTTAGAAAAGAAGAGAATAAAGAAAAACAGAAACCAGCTGTCTTTTACCAAGATAAAGGGCAATAGGTTGTACATGGTGTTGGGTTACGAAGTGTACATCCACTCCAAGGGCACCAGGACCACGGGCAGTGGATGGTGGCAGCTTGCTCAGCTCCCGATAAGTCATGGCAGGTGTCCATGCCCGATGCACCAGATGGGGGGCAGATGTGCAGGGAGGAGAGGCACAAGTTTGTGACAAATGTGTTTGTGACAATAAAAGTGTGTGGAAGTTGAACTGCATTTAGTTGAGGAGGTTGAATTGATGTCAATAATGCCAGCGGTCCAAGTGTTGGCCATCCTAATACAAGTGGCCTTTAATCACTTTTTGTAAATTGTAACAGTTGTAACTGGCACTGAGGGGATGTGTTGCATGCAGTTCTGCTGTTATCATTCTGAAGTGAAATAGGTCCACAGACCTGTCCTATCTGCAGGCTGTGTTCACCTGCTGTCACCAGTGAAAGTACTCATTTTTCTAGAAAAAGCGAAAGGGACCAATATTCGTAACATATTTTTCAGACCTCTGTATATATGAATTTTAATTTATCCTGAATCATTATTACCTATTCCCCCATCCTTGCTCACATAAAAGAATGAAAAATTACCCTATTTAATACCAAAAATATCAGCAATATTGAAAGAGACTCATCGACAATCTATTGATCTGAGATCATGCTGTAATGATATTCTTGATTGACACCCCATCCACCACCTTAAACATTTACATCCTCTAACCACCAGCGCACAGTGGCAGCAGTGTGTACCATCTACAAAATGCACTGCAGTAACTCACCAAGGCTCCTTTGACAGCACCTTCCAAACTCGCGACCTAGAAGGACAAGGGCAGCAGATGCACAGGAACACCACAACCTGCAAGTTCCCCTCCAAGTCACCCACCATCCTGCCTTGGAACTATATCACCGTTCCTTCACTGTCGCTGGGTCAAAGTCCTGGAACTCCCTTCCTAACAGTACTGTGGGTGTACCTGCCCAACATGGATGCAGTGGTTCAACGAGGCAGCTCACCACTACCTGAAGGGTAATTAGGGATGGGCAATAAATGCTCGCCTGCCCATATCCCACATCCCACATCCCACATCCCATGAATGGATAATAAAAGCCCCAAAAGGTGGTCTACCACCTTCACCCCCACCAGATCATTACCTAGCAGCAGGTCAACCCCGTCCACAGGCAAACTAGGGACAATCCCTACGGTCACTGGTCCCGAAACTAGGTCGCACTCCAGGTGTACAGGTACAGGCATACACTGCCCTCCAATACCATTTACCACCATTTTGGTTTTCACTGCACTCTCTGGGGGAAAGGTCAGGCCTTTTCCCAGTAAAATGGATCTAATGGCCCCTGTGTCTCTTGCCCCACTCAAAAGGTATGGGGTTACTTTCCCTTCAAACACAAAACCCTGATAGCCTTCAGGAATCCAATGAACTTTTCCTGCACTTGCAGTCGTAAACTTCCTGAGTTGCACTCTTACTGCAGTTAAAGCTACAGCTTGCTCTGCTGTCCTTTCCATCAGGGTGACTTCTTCACTGAGCAAATGTGCCCGGATTAACCTTACAGGTTTTCCCTTTAGTTTCCAGCAGTCAGCCTTTAGATGCCCTGCTTTATTCCAATGGAAGCACACAGGTCTCCGGGTCTCACTCTTGCTCACAGCACCTTCCTTTTTGGCTAGTGGAGGGCCCCCTGTGTCTCCTGCTTTTCTTTCTCTCCCAGGATGGCCTGGGCTTCTATCACCTTCCCACCCTTTGTCCTTTTTGGATTTGTGGGGGTGATGAGGAAAGGTTCTTCCCTGGGAAACCGACATAAATTAAAGCAAACTCATCAGCCAGAACGGCATTTGCCGGGCCTTCTGAACCCGCTGCTCCTCTTCATGGGTCTTTATGGAGAGTGGGAGAGAGTGTTTAAATTCCTCTAACAGAATTACTTCCCTGAGATTCTCATCAGGGGCGGCACAGTGGTGCAGTGGTTAGCACCGCAGCCTCACAGCTCCAGCGACCTGGGTTCAGTGCTGGGTACTGCCTGTGTGGAGTTTGCAAGTTCTCCCTGTGACTGTGTGGGTTTCCACCGGGTGCTCCGGTTTCCTCCCACAGCCAAAGACTTGCAGGTTGATAGGTAAATTGGCCATTGTAAATTGTCCCTAGTGTAGGTAGGTGGTGTGGGGATGTGGTAGGGAATATGGGATTAATGTAGGATTAGTATAAATGTGTGGTTGTTGGTCGGCACAGACTCGGTGGGCCGAAGGGCCTGTTTCAGTGCTGTATCTCTAAATAAATAAATAGCCGAGCTGTACTTTAAGAGCACTCAGCCACAGGTCAAAAGCCAGCTGCTTACTTCTTTCAAACTCCAGATAAGTTTGATTAGCTTGCTTTTCTTGAGCATTCTGAACCTTTGGCGATAGGCTTCGGGTTCTAATTCATATGCCCCGAGGATAGCATTTTTTGTTAGTTCATAATTTGATGAACTCTCATCTGGCAACAGGGAATAAACCTCATGGGCTTTCCAGTTAGCTTGCTTTGTAATAACAGAGGCCAAGTCTCAGCTGGCCATTTTAGCTGCCTAGCCAGTTTCTCAAAAGACACAAAAAAGGCTTCCACGTCTCACTCATTGAATTTTGTGATTAGCTGAGATAGTTTTAACAATTTTGTAGCCCTGAATTAAGCTCCTCCATATTGGCCGTGCTTTCACTGGGGTTACTCTGTCCCCCCCTAGATACCTCAAGCTGCTTCAGCTCTCTTTCTTCGCATTACCTTTGGAAAGTTCTTTCTCTTTCTCCCTCCTGTCTCTCTCTCTGTCCTGTCTTTCTTTTTCTTCACGTTCCTTCTAGAAGTCTTTCTTTCTCCCATTCCTGCCTCTTTCTC
Source organism: Heterodontus francisci (assembly GCF_036365525.1). Taxonomy (NCBI): domain Eukaryota; kingdom Metazoa; phylum Chordata; class Chondrichthyes; order Heterodontiformes; family Heterodontidae; genus Heterodontus; species Heterodontus francisci. The sequence goes on along the minus strand of NC_090408.1, from coordinate 10,988,112 downwards.
TCTTTTTCCCTTTCCTCAAATTCAAGTTTCCTCTGTTCCAATTGTATCTTTGCTAACAAGACCTTGTCAGAGTTTACTTCTAACCCTGTTTCTGCTTCGTCACGAGGTGCGTTATGTGCCTCGGAATTCCCAGCCTTTGACATGCTCTTGTAACAACAGTACTTCGATGGCTGGTCCTGTTAGGTTTCTGATCTGTCTGGATTGCCCTAGCAAAGAGCCAGGACAGACATGATGGTCTGTAAATGCATTTCTACCTACATTGTACCACTTAGTTATACCTACTAGCTCACACAATTACTAAATCTCTCCTCCCTTTTCCCTCAAAAACAGTAAACAGAATTAGATGCAAAACTTGCTATCATTTTTAGAATCTGCAGAATTGGGTTAACTTTTAATCAAAGTCCCTTGGATATCTCTCAGATCTTGTTCATTGTTAATAATAAGTTCATCTAGTTAGTATGAAAATATTGTGGTATCCCAAAATAAATTTGATGAGATAATCCTTGGCCTTTATTTAGTATCTTTATCCTTTTTTACTCCCTGCCCCCGAAAGTATCTTCAGTGTCTTTCCAGGACCCTCAATCAAGCAAAGCTAAGGAAAAAATCCATCATCTCTGCAGCTCTCAAATTTCCAGGTCTATTCATTGCTTGAGTGAACTTTGTTTTATGTTAAATGAGCTTACTTCCTTACTAGGACATTGAACTGTGATAGCAGTGTGTGACTGTTACTGTAAAATGGAGCAAACTAGTCATTAACTACCTTCAAAAAATTTCTTAATTTCACTGTTCATTTCTAAAACTTCCTTTGAAGTAGATTAATTGCAGTATTGTATCACTCTGAAAAGGTTCCAGTTTGCTTTGCAAAGTGATCACTGTATTTTCTAATTATATTCTATTATGGCAATCCTTCTGGTCATCCTGGAAGCACAGATTGATCACGTTGAATGATGAAAGATGACAAGCAATGAATTTAATCTGATCATGTTTTCTTTTCTTGCTGCTTCTGGTCCTTTGTCCTTCTTGGTACTCAGATTATCTTCCTAGCTTTAGGTGTTGGCCCAGGGAGAACTCCCTGCTCTTCTTAGAAATAGTGTCATGGGATCTTTACTATTCACCTGAGAGGGCAAAAGGCACCTTGGTTTAACATAAAATAAAAGCAAAATACTGCAGATGCTGGAAATCTGAAACACAAACAAGAAATGCTGGAAACACTCAGCAGGTCTGGCAGCATCTGTGGAGAGAGAAGCAGAGTTAACGTTTTGGGTCAGTGACCCGTCATCAGAACTTCGTTTAACATCTCATTTGAAAGAAGACAATTCTGACAGATGCCCAAGTAGGGCAGACTAGCTTATTGACACTGATGTTGTGATTTATGTTGTGAATCTAGAGTTGTCAGCCATGGCTTAGTGGCAGCATTCTTGTCTGAGTTGAAAAATTGTGGGCTTAAGTCCCACTCCAGAAATTTGGGCACATAATCCAGTCTGACACTCCAGTGCAGTACTGAGGGAGTGCTGCACTGTCAGAGGTACTGTCTTCCAGATGCGACATTATACTGCGGCCTCATCTGCCCTCTCAGATGGATGTAAAAGGTTCCATGATATTATTCAAAGAGTAGGAGAGTTCTCCTGGTGTCCCAGACAACATTTATCCTTCAACCAACATCATCAAAAAAAGAATGATGATCTGTTTGTGAGGGCTTGCTGTGCACTAATTGGCTGCCACATTTCCTATTTTAAAATAGTGACTATGCTTCATAAACAATTAATTGGTTGTAAAGCACTTTGGGACGTTCTGATCTCCTGAAAGGTGCAAAATAAATGCAAGTCTTTCTTCTCATTCCAACAGGGTTGAGTTCTGAGCAGTGCGGAAGGCAGCAAGAGTTATGAACAGTTACAAAGAAATTAATCAGTCTACAATGAGAAACTGAAGCTCGACGTGCCTTTCCTTGAAATGTGATAGCCAAAGTGAAATTCTGCTTTTATTGGGGGTGTGAATACTTCCTAAAGTGATACAACAATTTGAGAAATAATCCTCGATTGTGGGCTTTCAACACGATTGAAGCAGTTAAAGTTCTCTTGGTGGCAACTAGACTCTGCCTCCTTCTCTGCGAAATAACAATTGTTTAAATGTACTGCTTCTAAAACCAAAGGGAAGCCAGCAAGTGAAGGAGTCGGAATGTGTTAATCGACCAATCAGATAGTACTTCAGATTGAATCCTTAAAGTAGATTGGCGCCTTAAAAGAAGAAAGCATGAAAAAAAATAACAATTAGGATGAGTTTGCAGGAGATCTGTGGGCACAGCTTTTATATAAAACAGAAAGAATTCTTCTTTTGGCCTCCTTGTCTCGAGCAGAGAGATCCACCACCATTGATAGAAAGAATTCATCAGTTTGCAACTACCTAATTAACAACAACTTGCATTTATATGGCACCTTTAATGTGGTAAAACAGCCCAAGGTGCTTCACAGGAGTGTTATCAAGCAGAATTTGACACTGAGCCAAATATGGAGACATTAAAATTGGTGGTATAGTGGACAGTGAAGAAGGTTGTCTAAGGTTACAACAGGATATAAATCAACTGGGAAAGTGGGCAAGGGAGTGACAAATGGAATTTAATGCAGACAGGTGTGAAGTGATGCATTTTGGGAAGTTAAACCAGGGCAGGACATACACAGTGAATGGCAGGGCCCTGGGAGTGTTCTTGAGCAGAGAGACCTTGGGGTGCAAGTACATAGTTCCCTGAAAGTGGCAACACAGGTAGACACGGTGGTGAAGAAGGCGTATGGCATGCTTGCCTTCATCGGCCGAGGCATTGAGTATAAGAGTTGGGACGTCATGTTACAGTTGTCACATAACGTTGGTTAGGCCGCATTTGGAGTACTGTGTGCAGTTCTGGTCGCCGCACTACAGGAAAGATGTGATTAAGCTAGAGAGGGTGCAGAAAAGATTCACAAGGATGTTGCCTGGTTTGGAGGGCTTGAGTTATAAAGAGAGATTGGATAGGCTGGGTCTGTTTTCCCTGGAGCGAAGAGGCTGAGAGGGGACATGATAGAGGTATACAAAATTATGAGAGGCATAGATAGGGTAGGTAGCGAGAGTCTGTTTCCCATGGTAGGGGTGACTAAAACTAGAGGGCATAGATTTAAGATGAGAGGGAGGAGGTTTAAAGGGGATCAAAGGGGTAAATTTTTCACACAAAGAATAGTGGGTATCTGGAATGAGCTGCCTGAGGAGGTGGTGGAGGCAGGAACAGTAGCGACATTTAAGAGGCATCTGGACAGGTACTCGAATGAGCAAGGCATAGAGGGATATGGAATTAATGCAGGCAGGTGGGATTAGTATAGATAGGCATTATGGTCGGCATGGACGCGGTGGGCCGAAGGGCCTCTTTCTATGCTCTACGACTCTATGATTCTATTAGGACAGGTTATCAAAAGTTTGGTCAGAGGTAGGTTTTAAGGAGCATCTTAAAGGATGAGAGAAAGAGATTGAGAGATGGAAAGGTTTGGGAAGAGAATTCCAGAGCTTAAGGCCCCAGGCAGTTGAAGGTACGGCCACCAATGGTGGAGTGATTAAAATCAGGATGCATAGGAGGCCAGAATTAGTGGAGCGCAGACATCTCGGAGGGTTGTGGGCCTTGGAGGAGATTATAGAGATAGGGAGGGTTGAGGCCATGGAGGGGTTTGAAAACAAGGACGTGAATTTTTAAATCGAGGTGCTGCCGGACTGGGAGCTGATGTACTCGGCAAGCACAGGGGTGATGGGTGAACGGGATTTGGTGTGCATTGGGATATGAACAGCAGAGTTTTGTATGAGCTGAAGCTTGCAGAGGGAGAAAGATGGTAGGTTGTTCAGGAGAGTGTTGGAATAGTCAACTCTAGAGGTAACAGATTAAGGAAAACTAAACATTTGATGGTGAAGTGCAAAGCATTGAAAGCCCATGGGAAAAGTTGCAATGATAATCTTCATTCAGACAAATTGAATCTACGTTGCAGATTGTACCTAAAGACAGTTTGTACAAAGTGAGGGAGATGCAGGCCAGAATTGTACGGCCCCCCACATGAGTGGGCTGGTTATGGAGGGGGGGTGGTAAAATTGAGTGGGAGGTGGGGAGTGCTGTTCCCAATGCCTTCCCGCCCCTGCTGCAACTTTACAAGGGGCAGCGGCAGTGAAAAACGGCCTGCTCGCACCAGGCCAATTCATGCCCATAAGTGGCCAATTAACTGGCACCAAAGGGTCTCCTCCCACCCCACAGGTATTTTACCGGCGGCAGCTGGGCAGCAAAGGTCCCTAGAAAGCCGCTGGGTAAAACCTGGTAGTCTTCCTGCGGACTGGGGAAGGGGGGCCCTCATGATCAGGGACCCTGTGCTCCACGGAGGGCCCCCCCTCCCCCCCCTCCCCATGGCCCAACTGCCCCCACTGGACAACACTTTCCCCTCCCATTCTCAAGCAACCCGCTCCTTGCCTTACTGGGGCCCAGCCAATTGTCCCTGGCGAGGCACCAAAAACTTACCTTGGTTCTGGGTCCATTGTCGCTTCATCTTCTGTTGGCTGGGTGCAGTCCCAGGAATAGCCACCGCTCCCGGTGGCGCTGCTGGGACTAAGAGCTGCTGGCCCACTGATTGGCTGGCAGCTCCATTAGGTGGGACTTCCTGTCTCAGGGAGGTGGAAATCCCACCCAAGGCCAGTTAAGGGCCTGGGGAGCAAAAAATCCCGGTGTGGCTCCCCAAGCCCTGTGGCGGCAGGCTCGCCCCCAACTTTTCAGCTGGTGGGCGGGGCTCCTGCCCAACGTAAAATTCCGGCCGCAATACCAGGGAGTGAGATCGCCACCTGGTGGTTTGTCCTGCATACTGTGGACAGGACAAACTAATGGAGTTTTGTGTTTTCAATCTTTTGAGCCAGGAATAAACCAATGACTGGGCTCAACAGGTGGGTCCTTTCTTGAAACTGTCATTCGTCACTGTTTCAACTGGAAGAATGGCCAATCATAACACACTGCCAATCATGTCATGCAATGTCACAGCAATCAGGATACCAACATGATGTTTCAAGGGTTTGATCACTGGCTCAGACTATAGGAGACCTGGGGAACAGGCCATAGGGGATCTAGGGGGAGGGACAAGTCATAGGGGAGAGGGGGAACAGATGATTGTGGAGCTAGGTCAAATCATGGGGAGTTGGGGGGCTAGGATGTAAGGGAGATGGGGGAGGTAGGTTGTAGGGGAGTTGGGGGGACTGATAATATGGGAGTGGAGAGACAGATCATAAGGGACGGGAGACACAGGTCATAGGAGAGTGGGGGGACAGGCCATAGGGGACTGGGGGGCCCAGATTGTAGGGGAGCTGGGGACAGACTACATTGAAGCTGGGCCAGATCTGGTAATATATGGGAAGAAAGGTTGACACTTGGGCCCAAGACCCTTCATCAAAGCGCAGTGCGTGGGGAGCAGGGGGGCTGAGTGCATGGCGTGGAATTGTTCTTTTTCTCCTCTCATGATTGGTGGATCCTTCAGCCTTCCATTTGCACTTTCGGTTGAAATTTCAGATCTGTAGCTTTTCCTTTTAGATTGGTTCTGCCACCTTTCTATATCTCTGTGTCCTCCTCACAGCTTTATATTTCCGCCTAGCTTTGTATCATCAGTAAACATAGATGCATTACTCTGTCACTCTGCCTAAGCCATTAATATAGATTGTAAACAGTTGAGGCTCCAGCACTGATCCTTGTGGCACTGCACTAGTTACAGCCTGCCAACCTGAAAATGCCCCATTTATCCCTACTGCCTGCTTCCTGTCCATTAACCAATCCTCTATCCATGCTAATATATTTCCCTCAATGCCACTAACGCCATTAGCCCTTATCCTGCACATTAGCCTTTTGTGTGGCACCTTATCGAGAGACAGAGATCTTTGAAGGTGGCAGGACAAGTTGACAAGGCTGTTAAAAGGCATCTGGGATCTTTGGCTTTATAAATAGAGACAAAATACAAAGGCAAGGAAGTTATGCTAACCTTTATAAGACATGGTTAGGTCTCAGCTTGAGCAGTGTGTCCAATTCTAGACACCGCACTTAAAGAAATATGTCCTTAGAGATGGTGTCGAAGAGATTTACTAGAATGGTGGCAGGGACTTCAGTTATTTGGAGAAGCTGGGATTGTTCTTCTTACAGCAGAGAAGGTTAAGAGGAAATCTAATAGAGGGATTGCAAATTTTAAGGGGTTTTGATAAAGTAGGTAGAGAGAAACTGTTTCCTCTGGCAAGTGGGTTGGTAACCAGAGGTCACAGATTGAGGGTTGTTATGATCTGGAACATTCTACCTGAAAAGGTGGTAGAAGCAGATTCGATAGGAACTTTCAAAAGGCAATTGGACATGTACTTGAAGAGGACTAAGTTTGCAGGTTTATGGGGAAAAATCAGGGAGATGGGATTAATTGGACAGCTCTTTCAAAGTGCCGGCACAGGCACTGAAGGCCAAATGGCCTCTTTCTGCACTGTAAGATTCTACGATTTTCTACATTTATTGTTATTTCTCATTAGCTTGCCGTACACAGCCTCTCCTGTGTCTTTTCAATCCTCCAACTCCCCAGCTCAGTGCTCACACACAAGACAATACAAGTTTCGTTCTTTCTTACACATTCTGTTTCTTCTTGATGTATTGTGAAGTCAGTCTGGGCAAAATTATCATGTCATTTCTTTCAACAAAGTACTGATTTCCATGAATACCAAAATATACAATTTTCTTTCAAGTTGAATATTAAATGTAATCAATTCAAGCAATCAGTAATGTCCTGAGCAATGTTCCTCCTTCAACTGACACCACCGAAAAGACACATCATTTGATCATGCATCTCATTTGCTATTCCTGGGATCTTGCTGTGCAGAAATTGTCTGCTGCCTTTGCCTAACAGCAACGGTTACACTTTGAAAGTAATCCATTGAACACGAAACGCGTTGGGATGTCTCGATGACTCAATAATTGAAATTCTGACATTTTGGCAGCTTTATTTTTACTGAGTTCCCAACAGTACTAACACAATCACTCACTGCAAACATTCTCTCTAAATTTCTGACTGAGATTAGTCTCTTTTTTCATGTTTTCCATGTACAGTACTTTCAGACAGTCTGCTGAATGCCAAGTACTGGGAGTTCTAAACTGGGACTAATGTTCTATTTTATTACTCTATTTGCTGAAGATTGACATCTATTCAAATTGTGAATACGTACAACTCCTTCGTAAAAGAAATTATTTCACACAAGCAATCTCCCTAAGACATTGAGGTTCACTTGACTTTATGCAATAGTTTAAAATAAGCATTAGCGAATTGGCAGCCTGTTTTATACCTCTGCCAATTAACTTCAATATAAATAGAAATTGGGAGAGATGTAAAGAATTGCTGATTTCCCCATCACCTGTCTTACACTATCACACCAAGTTATAATCTACTCAGGGACGTGAAGCGAAAGAATAATTACCAAGCAATCCAACAGGGTAGGTGTCACTATTTTCTGGAGAGAAGCATTTGAGTGACTCCTGACAATGCAGCCCAGCGCCAACGTGATCAGAGCACTTCCAGCTTTGCACATGTGCAGAACGGACTCTTGCTATCAGTATGGTGATGTGCATGTGCAGCCTACATCAGCACCCAGCTTGCCAGCACTAATTTGCACATATGCACAAAAACATTATCCTGTACTCAATGTCTGCTCGCTCCCCATTTCCCCGCCTCGCCACTTCCCCCCGCCCTCGGCCACTCGCTCTCCGCTTCACCCTCCGACCTGTGGGCCACATGCTCACAGCCTTGCCGCGCCCTCCCCTCTGCTCTGCCTCTTCTCCCCATCCCTGGTCCCCACTCCCTCCCATGATCGCCGCCTTTCTTCCCCGCACAGGGGAAGTGAGGGGGAGAAAGTGACAAGATAGGCAGGGGAGGGGAGGGAGAATGTGAGCAGGAGGGAGCGGGGAGCGGAGGCAGAGCAGAGGGGAGGAAGCGGCAAAGCCATAAACGAGGGCCCACAGGTGTTTGGGGGGGGGTGGGGGTGTGTGAAGCAGGGAGCGAGTGGCCAAGGGGGTTGAAGTGGCGAGGCGGGGAGCAAGCAGTTAGCAGATGGGCATGGGAGGCAGCGACGAAGAGAAGCGCGCTGGCAGGAGGGAGCGGGTACTGTTGGGGATGGGATGGAGGCAGCGATCGCAGCCACTGTGGCCATTTGGGTTTAATTTGTTTTTGTTTTTCTGATAAATTGAGCAACACCATCTTTACTACTGGCAGCTGCTAAAAACATCACAGACGATGACGTTTCAGTGCTTAAGGCTGCATTTGCACATGTGCAAGTACTGCGCCACCTAGTGGTTGCATTGTAAGCAAACGCAGCCTTGAATGAAATGAAGGAGCTTCCCATTTATACTGTCTTTTATCTCCTCAGAATGTCCTAAAGTTCTTCACAGCTACTTAATATGTTCTGAAGTGTGGCCAATGTTGTACGGTAAGCAAACGCTGCAGCCAATTTACACACAGCAAGCTCCCACAATCATCAAGGAGATATTTGGTCATGTATAGAATTTTTTTTTGAAAAGTGTGCACCATTTAACAAAAGCCTTTGCAAATTCATTCAGCTTTACATTTATTATGAAACATCACTTATACAATCTTTGTAATTTATACAAATGCCAGTTATAAATTACATTTCTTTAATCCAAAGACTCCCCCCTCCAAAATAAGTCTCAAATGAGAACTTCAGCTTAAATAAATTACAATCTCAGCCAATGCTTAAAATACCATATTCTCTTTCAGGAGTGCAGTGTTATCAGACAAAGTTACAATTATATGCAAAATATATGAAAATTTTACAATACAGTCACACAAGTGCCTTGGTGTCATGTTATATAGTGTATTAATAAATAAATAGAAACATACCTACAACAGAAAATAAATCTTTGGTGAGGCCGACAGATCGAAAACACCAAAACTGACAAAACACGGGAAGAATAGGACATCCGAAAAAGGACCAGCTATTTCGGGAGCAAGGAGTGGTTTGAGATAAAATAAGGAATGTTTTGACAAGTACAGTCTACAAATAGTATCAGCTTGTGAAACAAACCTAGTGGCTGGACAGATAAACACAATGATAAATGGGCTGTTCTACTGCAATAGCTTCGCAGCTTTGACCATTTTCCTATGAACAGCTTTTAAAAATCAGTAGTAATTCCAAGATCGACCCTCTGTAACTTGACCTGTACTTGGTCAGTGCTGCAGGCTGGGATCGCTCATAGTTTCAACTTGTTTATGACTGGGATCGGGAGAACCTCATGAAGTTTTGCCATATCTTCACCGACGACAAGTTTTACCCAGTCAGGCTTGAAGCTTCCTTTAAATCCCACAAATACCAGTTTATCTGAAATTAGATAATAATCAGAAAAATAGCTATAAAAATATAAGTTGCAAAGGTTCTTAGCAGCAGTTAGTCTATGGCTATGGCACAATAATGGAAACAAAGAACTTGCATTAACACACCACCTCAATGTCTTTCAATGGGATGGATCTTGCGCATGTGCAATAGCTTAAAATGGGTGATAGCAATTCGATGCCTGTTAAAATCAATGAAAAAAATGTAGGAAAATGCAGCAGCTGTTTTGGTTTGTAGCAAGGCCCCTCAAACAGCAGTGAATCTAATGACCAGTTAATCTGAGTGATAACTATTGACCAGGACACCACAGAACTCCCCTTGGTCTCCTTTGAAATGGTGGCCTGGGATGTTACGTCCACTTTAAAGGGAAAATGGGGCCTTGATTTTATGGTGCATCTGGAAGATGGCACCTCCAACAGTGCAGCACTCCCTCTGGGGGGGGAGGGGTGTGAGAGCTGGTTGGCAGCAGGCCGCAGTTGTTTTTTGTGGAGCCAGGAGGAGGCACTCCGTCTCCTTCCCACTCCATAAAATACCAACAATTTTCATTGCTTTGAGGCCTTTTATGAACAGTTTCCAGCAGTATCTTTAAGAACGACTGATTAAACAGCTCAAAACCCGGAAATACCAGTCAAAGCTTGCTCATGACTAGGGCTGAACATAAAAGGCCCCAACCAATGTAGCAGAGGCGGCAAAGCCCATGCAGATTGGGAGTGGGCCTCTACTCTGCTAAATTGGTTACTGTTGCAGCCATTACAGGACCATAACACAGGAGCAATGATGTTGAATTTGGTCCCCAGAATCCAGAATGACCGGGCATCATTTTAAAATTAGAGCCAGGCTACTCAGGGATGGAATCAGGAAGGACATTTTCCACACAAAGAGTACTGGAAATCTGGAACACTCTCCCCCATCTTGGGTGCCAATTGACATTTTCAAGACTGAGATGGACATGCTCCAGCCTTCAGTGTCTCAGGTTACATACAGAGCACGGACACAGAATCAGAGCAGGAATCCTGCCAGCAACCGTGCGACTGAAACCCAGCACAAGTCAGGAGCTAGCGTGAATCTGAGCAACTGCAGAGCTGAACAGATGGAGCTGAGAATCCACTGCCTGCCAGTAGGTGTCAGCCAGTGCATGCTAAAACACCATGGAATATTTTCAAAACTAGCTAAACAGATCTAGGGGTGACATTTCGCTCCAATATAATAAAGTTGATCAGGATATTCCGCTTGCAGGATTAGTTGACGGAGCAAAGACGCCTCCTAGTGTCACCTAACAAGTATTGCACTTGTTCCAACATCTTAATCAACTAATTGAGCAAATCACAGTCATTAAATAATCTCCATCAGTGGAGAGATTGAAAAGCAAACAGCAAAAAGAACGAAAAATGTTGGAGTGCCATTAACTAGAAACTCATTAAAGACCCTAATCAACAAGGTTCAATTTTTTAAAATATATTCATTTGCGGGATGTGGGCGTCGCTGGCTCGGTCAATATTTTTTGCCCATCCCTAATTGCCCTCGAGAAGGTGGTGATGAGCTGCCTTCTTGAACTGCTGCAGTCTTTGGGGTGTAGGTTCACCCACAGTGCTGTTAGGAAGGGAGTTCCAGGATTTTGATCTAGTGACAGTGAAGGAACGGTGATATAGTTCTAAGTCAGGATGGTGTGTGGTTTGGAGGGGAACTTGCAGGTGGTGGTGTTCCCATGCATCTGCTGTCCTTGTCCTTCTAGACGGTAAAGGTCACAGGTTTGGAAGGTGCTGTCAAAGCAGGCTTGGCGAGTTGCTGCAGTGCATCTTGCAGATGGTACACACTGCTACCATTCTGCGTGATTGTGAAGGGAGTGAATGTAGAAGGTGGTGAATGGGGTGCCAATCAATTGGGCTGCTTTTTCCTGGATGGCGTCGAGCTTCTTGAGTGTTGTTGGAGCTGCACCCATCCAGGTAAGCAGAGAGTATTCCATTACATTCCTGACTTGTGGCTTGTAGATGGTGGACATGGTAGATGGTAGATGGTAGATGAGTTTACTCGCCACAGCCTCTGACCTGCTCTTGTAGGCATGGTATTTATATGGCTACTCCAGTTCAGTTTCTGGTCAATGGTAACCCCCAGGATGTTGATAGTGGAGGATTCAGTGACGGTAATGCCGTTGAACATCAATTGGAGATGGTTAGATTCTCTCTTGTTTGGGATGGTCATTGCCTGGCACTTGTGTGGTATGAATGATACTTGCCACCACTTATCAGCCCAAGCCTGGATGTTGTCCAGATCTTGCTGCATATGTACACAGGCGACTTCAGTACCTGAGGAGTCACAATTGGTGCTGAACACTGTGCAATCATCAGTGAACATCCCCACTTCTGACCTTATGATGGAGGAAAGGTCATTGATGAAATAGTTGAAGATGGTTGGGCCTAGGACACTATGCTGAGGAACTCCTACAGCGATGTCCTGGGACTAAGATGATTAACCTCCAACAACCATCCTCCTTTGTGCTAGGTATGACTCCAACCAGCGGAGAGTTCCCCTGATTCCCATTGACTCCAGTTTTGCTAGGGATCCTCGGTCAAATGCTGCCTTGATGTCACTCTCACTTCACCTCTAGAGTTCAGCTCTTTTGTCCATGTTGGACCAAGGCTGTAATGAGGTCAAGAGCTGAGTGGCCCTGGCAGAACCCAAACTGAGCGTCACTGAGCAAGTGCTGCTTGATAGCACTGTTGACGACCCCTTCCATCACTTTCGAGTGATAATTGGCCAGGTTGGATTTGTCTGCTTTTTGTGGACAGAACATACCTGGGCAATTTTCCACATTGCTGGGTAGATGCCAGTGTTGTAGCTGTACTGGAACAGCTTGGCTACGGGCGTGGCTAGTTCTGGAGCACAAGTCTTCAGTACTATTGCTGGAATATTGTCAGGGCCCATAGCCTTTGCAGTATCCAGTGCCTTCAACAGTTTCTTGATATCGCCTGGAGTGATATCAGCTTGTTATGGTGTGGGAAAGGGACAATCATTTGGAACCTTTTATACAAGGGTTCTGATTGGGAGGCTTCACTCCATCCATGGAGTCTCGATCATCTCAAAGACCAGATTGTAGATGGGAAAGTCCGAGCCTCCCAATTTGTTGGTCCTCCTCATTTTCTATCCCACTGACAGGTGTGACTGCTCCAGGGGATTTGGACAGTCAATCTGAGGAGGAAATGCCAGGTGAATCGGATGTTAAGATTGACCGAGAGTATGTGATGGAGGCAGAGGAGGAGCAGGAAGCTGCTGGCTGGAAGCATTGTGACTTTCCTGAGCTGCAGAGCTTGAACATTTGCCCTGGCAGGACCTGCATTTAAATGAAGGCGGTTTTCTGTGCACCATCCTGGGAGAATTTAGCCTGCAAGATGTGCGGCAAATCAGGAGGCGTCCACTACCCATACTCCCTTATACATGAGCCATCCTGCGTGCTTTGATTTAATGCCTCTGGCAGTGTAGCACTCCCTCAGTACTGCCTTGTGACACAACTAATGGAAACCCAGATGAACAAGTGAACTTGCATTTTTATAGTGCCTTTCATGAAAAGGCACCCAAAGTGCTTCACAGTCAAACGAAGGTCTTTTGAAGTATAGCTACTGTTGAAATAGAAGTAAAAGCAGCAGCCAATTTGTGCACAGCACGATCCCACATCCGCAATGAGATAAATGACCACATGTTGACCAGGACACTGGGCAGAACTCTGCTCTCTTTTGAATTGTACCATGGGATCTTTTACATTGACCGGAGAACAGATGGGGCTCTGGTTAAATGTCTCTTCCAAAAGATAGCACCTCCAACAGAGAAACACTCCCTCAGTACTACACTGAAGTGGCCACATGACCCAGCAAAAGGAGGCACAGGCTCACGCCATTACTCAGGACATCTCGGGGGCACCTCCATCTCAAAAAGCAATGCCACTGAGAACAGGAAGTGAGTTACCTCACTGATTCCTTCCATTGAGCTCATAGAGAATGAAGACAAAGTGCTTGCTGCCTGGGGAAGTGGGCACTCAGTGGTATGATCCTGTGTTGTTGGTCACAGGCCACCAGTTCAATGATGGAACAGAATTCCCTGAGCTCTGTAAACGAGGTGGTGTTATTTGGGTTCCCACGAGCGTAGACTGTGGGGAATGTTGTGATCAACTGTGGGCTATGAAGAAAGTGATGGAAGAGTTTGTCCAGTTCAAAAAAACAGTCAGTGATACACAGGTTAATTGGAACATAGGGACAGCAAGTGGCCATTCAGCCCCTTCAGCCTGTCCCACCATTCATTTAGATCACAGCTAATGGCTTCTTGATGCCATCTACCTGCCTTGATTCTGTAACCCTTAACGTTCTTACTAACAAAAATCTTATCAATCGCAGTTTTGAAATTTCAATTGACCCCCACCCCCCCCCCTCCACACCCTGGGCTGAGTTTTACTGAACACCCGACGTCGGGGATCATGGCGGGGGGGGGCCGGAAAATGCCTCTGGGAGAGGGCCACCATGCACCCGGACGCCGGGAGGGCCCACCCCGATATTGCTGGCGGCAGCGAGGCCTCGTGGCAGCCCCCCCTGGCTCGGCATCGGGACCACCATTAACATATTGAAATAAATTTAAATTAATGAATTAATTACTTTTACATTTCTGACGTCTGTCCTGATGCGATGTTCATGCCGGTGACTGGCACTCCCGCGCCTTCGGATCCCCATCTGGGGAACCGAGGTGCAACACTGGTGGGGAGGGGGGAGGAGGTAAGTTTCTCAGTGCAGTGAGGGAGGGGGAAGTGGCGACAGAGTGATCCCATTGGTGTAGGGGATGGTGGAAAGGGTCATAGTGTACAGTTTATATACTTGGGGGGGGGGAGGTCATGTGGACAAGGTAGTGTTTGGGGGGGGGGGAGAGGGTAAGTAATTAGTTCTGTGGTTATTGGGGGGGGGTGTGGGATAGGGGTAAATTAAATGTATTAAAAAATTTTTATTACCTGTATATTCAAAAATGTAAATTGATCAGTATGGCTCGAAGCCCTTTACCAATGGAGTCAGCACCTGCGCGCAGGCAGCTGATGCCATTGCCAGGGATGGAGAGCCTGCCCCCTCCATGTCATATGAGGAAGGATGTTCCCGATGGTGGGGGAGTCCAGAACCAGGGGTCATAGTCTAAGGATACGGGGTAAACCTTTCAGGACTGAGATGAGGAGAAATTTCTTCACCCAGAGAGTGGTGAGCCTGTGGAATTCGCTGTGGAATACAAACCTAGTGTATAACACCAGTCCTAATAATTTAACTGCATTAGACATTGAGGACATCACGGAGCCTCAGGCTATTAAGCCCAGGGGTGTGGTGATCTCCAAAGCCTCTGGGACTGGAGTACCTGCACTGAAGGATGTCTGGGTCAAAGATTCTGACAAATGACAATTGCTGTTTCGCACCTCTCGGCTGTGAGGACAGCCAGAAGGCCGTACACAGATCTGGTGGAATCAATTGCCCACCTGATTTACCAGCACATACTCACATTCCAGGCTTGCCGATTGGGTTAAACTAGGAAAAACCATGCCGTTTTAAAAATAAAAAGTGAAAAAAATGTTTCAGATAGGAATAATCACTAAACCACTACATGATCAGTAACAAAATCAAAAAAGCCCCATCCAGTAATTACCCTTTAGTTTAACATTGGTGGCTCCAAGTTGTGTCAGTACTTTCTTCCAAGGTCTTTCGGAAATTAGCCATCCTTTGGATGTCACCAGAACGATGGAGCTGGAATGAGAAAGGTCCCAGTAAGGGTCTTTAAGATAACACAAATCAAACTATACTCACACATTTCAATCAAATAAAGGAGTGATTTGTAAGAGCAATGCTTATACAGATTGTTTACCCTCAAACACAACACACAAGGTTTTTGTTTTACATTGAATAGATTGACCAAACCCGATTTCTAGCGCAGGATAGAATTCAGTGGTTTGACATTGGAAGCAAGCCTTGGGAATTTGAGGATTCTGGAATCTGTAGGATTTTCTGTTGATTGAAACTAGTGTATGGAAAATCCTGCCAGAATGCTAAACTTTGTGATGAATTCCAGGCAAAGCTCTGAACACAATTTCATAAAATCTGGCCTGATATTTTTCATGTAAGGAATAATTAGGTCAGATGCATTTGGGATCACCGTTATACAAACATACACAAGTAAAAACAACTCATCCATCAAGCCTGCCCCCACTCTCATAATGACTGAAGCAATCTGACTAAATTATGATTACTGCTGTCTCTTGGAGCTTGACTGATTGGCTGCTGAGGTTATTGCCCAAGAATTGCCCAGAATGTCTTCTCCAAGTAGACCTAAGGTTCTGGTTCTGCTCCTTTGCCTCTCCCATGAGATTGCATGAATGGGGCAAGCAAGGTTGTGGGTTAATGGTGCACATGGGCCATTCCATGTCAGGATGGGATTGGCTGAATGGACCCAATGGTCTTTTGCTATCCTTTTTCATCTGTTATGATGTTAAAAATTATATTTTGTTTGGAGCCAAATACAGTTAACGAAAGGGGCTACTCAGCTTGTGTCAAGGGACTGGAGATTTCTTGAAAAGCATTAATATGCAGGTAATTTTGACCTGGGGGTGATAATGTAACATAGACAGTATCGACTTCAATGGAAATGTAAGTCAGGAGAGATGTAGAACGGTCGACTGACCAAATATCACCAGCTTTACACAATCGCCCCAATCCAAAAGTTTGATTTTGAAAGGTGAGATGAGGGGAAATTTTTCTAAATAGTGTAATTGTTCTGCTCTGGAATGCACTGTCTGAAAAGGGCAGTGGAAGCAGATTCAATAATAACTTTCAAAAGGGAATTGACCAAATAGTTGAAAAGGGAAAATTTGCAGAGCTACGGGGGAAAAGAGTGAGGGAGTGGGTGTAACCGGAAAGCTCTTTTAAAAAGATGGGTATAATGGCCTCCTACTGAGCTGTAAACTTTGATTATGGTGAAAATGACTCCCTATGTCATTAATAAACTCTTTCCCATGATGGCTTTGAGGCTTTGCCCTCCAGCTGGCCTAACCACACAGAGCACTGGCATCACCAGTCACCACAGTGACGACTGGCATCACCATCATGAAAGAGGAGGCAGTGAAAGATGGCCATTGCCTCTCACATGCACCACAGCGGGTGAAGGAAGAGGTATTTGTTATTTAGCTTGTTAAGACACAATTTTAACCTAACACACCGGACAGGAGTCATTGTTCTGCACTCCACACAAAGTTACTTTCCATTGACTTCAATGGAGCGTAACATGCCAGGGGTGTATAAATAGGGCATCCGACCTAATCCCACTGGGTGGGATAAGTTAAAATTGGGGCTTAGGGTAGAGTTGGGTTGGTTGTATCCACACAGCAGGGTTACTTGCGCAGACTGGGACCCAGTTTCCCGTTTCCAAGTGCAGGGTGTACAGGAAAATTCGGCAGCCTGCTCACTGGGTGCATTCCCCACCACACAACCTTCTTCCATGGACAGGGGCTAAATGATCCAGTAAATTCAGGAGTGGGGAAATCAGCCTCAGTGCTTCACTCTGCAAAAAGATCAAACTATTCCAATGACTCACTTGTTCTTCATGTTTGCTACATAATTCTCTACATGTACTGGAATTCCTCGCAAGATCATATTTCGGAAACTTCGATTATCGACCACCTTCCCAGATTTTGCGTCTATCACAATGATCTGCATGCCATCGTCAGAGTGATAATACTTCTGTCCATTGACCTGCCGAGCACAGATTAAAAATTGTTCAATTCCAACGGTCTCCTCATACTTAGAAACTCCTGGCAGATGGATTAAAGTATTGAGGAAAATATAAAGTTTCACCACAAGCATCCAGGGGTGAATTTCCTCGTGTTATCCACTCCAAGCCACTGCATCTTTGGCAGAGGCTTGGTGGAAACATCAGGGATAATTATAACTCCCATTGCTGGGTGAAATGCAGGCACTAGGTAAACAGCCTCCTGTATAAAACCCCTGCCCAATTAATGGGAAAAAAATGGGCAAATGCCAGGCAATGACCATCTCAAACAAGATGTTCAATGGCATTACCGTCACTGAATTCCCCCACTATCAACATCCTGGGGGTCACCATTGACCAGAAACTGAACTGGACCAGTCACATAAATACTGTGGTTACAAGAGCAGGTCAAAGGTTGGGAATTCTGTGGCGAGTAACTCACCTCCTGTCTCCCCAATGGCAGACCACCATCTACAAGGCACACATCAGTAGTGTGATGGAATACTCTCCACTTGCCTGGATGGGTGCAGCTCCAATAACACTTAAGAAGCTCGACACCATCCAGGACAAAGCAGCCCACTTGATCAACACCACATCCACCACCTTCAACATTCACTTCCTCCACCACCGATGCACAGTAACAGCAGTGTGTACCATCTACAAAATGCACTGCAGCAACTGACTGTGGCTCCTTTGACAGCACCTTCCAAACCCCTGCGACCTCTACCACCTAAAAAGACAAGGGCAGCAGATGCATGGGAACACCACCACCTGCAAGTTCCCCTCCAAACTATGCACCACCCTGACTTGGAACTATAATCGCCATTCCTTCACTGTTGCTGGGTCAAAATCCTGGAACTCCCTCCCTAACAGCACTGTGGGTGTACCTACACCCCAAGGACTGCAGCTGTTCAAGAAGGCAGCTCACCACCACCTTCTCAAGGGCTTAGAGACTGTGTTCTGATAGAGACATTATACTGAAATCTTGTAAGTGCTGAGATTTTTTAAAGTACTGTAAATAAACCAGTTGTTGATTTAGAACAAATGTCATCTCTGCATTGTTCTGAGATAAATCAGACATACAAAATATCGAGTAAATTGGTGAATACATAATAAAAAGTGGCAATGAGGATGGTCGAGCAAAGTTTGATTTTATTAGCTCCAGAACCATTTCTTTCAAAGCTGGGAAATCCTCCCTTGTCCTGGGAGTGATGGCTTTCAGAGTTCAAAACCTACTTGCTTGCTAAGGGGATGGACAGTCTGGAATATGCTGTATGATGTATTTCCCTAATTTGCATGTCATTATAATGCTCCCAGCTAAATGTCGGCATATTATGTACCTACAGCCGCTTGCGGTAGAAGTGATGGGTGGCAAAGAGGTGAGGCCACACTGTATCCTGTTACCATCCCAAATTTTGTCCCACCCACCCCAGAGAGCAACATATTTGCCCCTGCCTGGATCAATGCAAGCCCAGGGCTCCTTTTACTATATCTATCTGCCCACAAAATACACTGAAGGAGGTAGAGCAGTGCTTTAGCAGGAAGCAGTACTTTGCAGTTGTATACTAAGCTCTGCACACTAAGAGCCTGCCCCATGTGCAGCACTAGTGCACTGTAGGGGTGATTTTTTGAGCTCGCACAGCTGGTGAGGAGCTTCCTGTGTGGGTTGCACAGGTCAGGAAATGCCACTTCCTGATGCACTTGTGTCTGCAGGCAAGGCTCCCCGGGCAATGTGAACTCAGAAAATCAGCCCCCGTAAGCATGAAAGTTCAACTGAAAACTGGTGATACTCACATCCGAATAGGCCATGTCACCTCTGATATGGAAAAACCTGGTTTTATAGGATTCAAGTCTGACCTCCAAGAAGTGATCATTGGTGCTCTGTGTAAAAAAGAGATGCGGAAACTGAGAAAATTAACTTCAATATATTTCGCACTTAGTATATTGTACAACAGCGTGTTCCTCCGCCCTAGATTGGGCACTGGCATCGTTTTAGTTCTTGTGCAGTAAGCCCTGACGAGTTGTCCACAGCTGGGTTACCACGTCCTGCCATCTCAGGCCAAGAGTGCCCCTGAGTTCTTACCCCTTCACCACTCCTCCACCCAGTCCCACCCTCTGTAAAACCCAAATTTGAAGAATGAAAGAGGCTGTGCAGCAAGCAGTAAAGGCAGATGCCCAGATCTGGCTGAGGAAAATAGGAACTCGATCCTGTTACTGCACACCACTAGATTGGTTGAAGGAATTTACATGATAAGCAATTTTTGCTAAAGTACATTAGAAACAGAGTGAAGAGGGGCATTTGTTGAAGGTGGTGGGCTGAATTTTACCAGCACTTTGGGGACAGGCTGGGAGAAATGGGAAGGCTGGCAAAATGGCGTGGGAAGGCATCAGGTGGTACGCCCCATGTCTTCCTCCTGCCATGCCATTCTGCCAGCGGCGGGAAAGATGGTAGACGAGCCACCCAGCCGGAGCCCAACTGAGCCACTTAAGCCGACCAGCTGACAAAAATGCGACCCTGGGTCCTGCCGCCTGCCGACACGGGGTCGACCCCCACTTTCAGCCACAGTGGCAGGACTTCAGCCTCAGACATAAAATTCAGCCCAGTGCCTCTTAAGGAAGCATTAAATTGATGCCCTGATTTTCTGTTCAGATGAACATAAAAGATCTCTTGGCACTAGTCAAGGAAGAGTGGGAAATTCTCCCTCAGCATTCCTCCCGCATTGAATACCACCAAAAACTGATTAACCAGTCATTTATTTTGTTTGCTGTTTCAGAAATCCTGCTGTGCTGCCCACATAACAACAATGACTGGACATCAAGAGTCATTCCTTAGATGTGAAGCACTTTTGGATATTCTGATGATGTGAAAGATGTCTTTTCAAGGAAAGTTCTTTCTAACTCTCATTTTACTGGTGCAAAATGCAGCAGGTCAGTGAAGTAATAGATAAAGGGGTACAGAAAAGAACAAAATGGGAGAGAGAGGTAGAGGGAGAGGCAGAAGGTGGGAGAGAGATAGAGGGAGGAGGGAGAGAGAGACAAGGGGGGGGAAGAGAGAGAGACAGAGGAAGGGAGAGAGACAGAGGAAGAGACAGAAGGAGGGAGGGGGAGAGAGAGAAAGTGGGAGGGAGGGAGAGAGCGAGGGAGGAAGAAAGGCAGAGGGAGACTGAAGGAGGGAGACACAGAGGGACAAAGACAAAGGGGGAGAGTCAAAGGGAGAAAGACAGAGGGAGAGAAGCAGGTAGGGAGAGACACAGGCAGGGAACGAGGAAGAGAGATGGAAGGACTAACTGATGGAGGGAGGGCGAGAGCGATAGACAAACAGAGCAATCGAGAAACAGAGAGAAAGGGAAAGAGAGAAAGAGAGTGGGGGAGAGACGGGGAGACATGAAGAGAGAGATTTGAAGATAAAATCAGTACAAACAAAGTCACTATGGATACCCTCCATGTATAAACCCCAAACCCTGATCAAGGTTCTACCCTCACATCCCACCCTATCTCAGAATAGTGTAGGACATGGAGCAGACCCATTGCTGAATCTCTGGGATTTAACTATCCCTGCCAGAAAGCAAAATCGGGCAGATGCAAAATGGCTGATCATATCACTGTCACACCTTTACTGCTTGATGGGAACAGCTGAGTAAACCTCCATATCCAGTGTGTCCGTATCTAGCTGCCAGCTGACATTTTCTATGATTTTCTAATGTGCCTGGGCAATGGGTGAGATAATGCAACCGAGGCAGGAAGGAGACCTTTCACTCTGACTGTAGTAATTTGAAAAGGTAAGCTAATAAACTGGAGCCCAACGTGGAGAATATCAAATTACCAGCTGTTCAGTAGGTATTTTCCGTGGCATTGGCACATCGACAGTTGGTATCTGACTGTACTTAGGGTATGCTTTCATTGCGCAGTCACTGACCCTGCTGTTCTCTGGAATAGAGGCTTTGATCTTTATTCTCTCACAGCCTGCTGAGGAGCAGAAAGCAAACTGCTCTCGTTTTTTGTGGGCTTTCACTTTCAGGAACAGTAACCTTCGGGGACAAGAGAGAAATTGCTTACTGGATCAACGGGGTGCAGCTTCACAAATGCAAGTTAGCATTAAAATAATAGTCAATACATTTTCTAACAGAAAGTAGCTGTGCCAATATAATATTTCATCCTTAAACTAAAAATACAGGGTTGGCTTAACAGCAAAGATAATGTCTACAGAATGAAGATTTTCATCATTCAGTTATCTTCATTACATCTCTAAGCTGAATATTCTACAGACGATGGTGAATATTGCATGCAGTTTTCTTTCAACCAGAATTATTCCCAATTGTAATATGAAGGCAGAAAATGACACATGACCATTTTAATTATAGGTACGATGGACACACCCAGTATCCTCATCGAAGAAATAGTAGCCCCTGCCCAGGTGCCCACGATCCAGATTGTCCATCCGATGCGTCCTCAGGAAAGATCCGGTCTTGACTGTTCTTTTTGATAAGCGATTATGAATATCCGATATTATGTTAAATGTGCTGCCTTTAGGGTAGCAAAGTCCCACTTGGATCCAGTCATTCCTAACAAGGATATCAATAGCAATGAATATCAGTGATACTGTT
The DNA here is from genome assembly GCF_036365525.1 of Heterodontus francisci. NCBI lineage: Eukaryota > Metazoa > Chordata > Chondrichthyes > Heterodontiformes > Heterodontidae > Heterodontus > Heterodontus francisci. The sequence continues at coordinate 10,966,342 of NC_090408.1, read as the reverse complement.
ACAAGCTGTTTTGCATTTAATATACAAGTCATGATAGCAGTTGAACAATGAACCCACTCTGCCCTAATAAATGCTGAACAAGTCTAGTGCGCAGTTTGTTCGCAGGTTCTAGCTCTCTTAATGCTTGCTGCCCACACTGGAGATACCTTGAGTGGGGCATAAGCCTCAAGCCTCCATGCCCAATAATATGGATGTAGGCACCCACTGAGCTGGCGTGTATTGGGCACTTGTCTACAGATTATTCAGCCCACAAGCGTTCTGTTCACTTCATCTCCTATTAGACTAACAGCACAGACAAACATTACACAATATCTCCAAGGGAATAATAAAATTCAACTCATCATCACATTTAAAAAAAAACTTATGAACTCTTGACAATTCCCAGTTTAGTTTCTCCTCGGTTTTACAGGAGCCTGCTCAGGTGCCAACTCTACATGGCAGTCCAATACTCAATCCACAAAGTGGGCAGGTTTCTCATGAGTTAACTGAACTTAGCTTGTTGATGCCAGCCCATAAACAATGACTCACTGGTTGAAGTTGATGAGCCATAGGGTAACCTCCTGGGGTGCTGGACCATCCCAGTGCACAGTGTATCCTTTCTGTAGCATAACGACAGGCTGGTATTGCTGGTAATGAGAATGTCTGCCTAGGGCACCGTTCAAATAGAGCGGCTTATCAGGGTACTCATCCTTAATCATCTTCATCTTCAGGGTTGATGGTCGCCTGGCCTGAATGTACACCTTAATGCAAAAAAAATTAAAAGTCAACCTGAGAAACTGTGGAATGTCCCCTTTCATTCAGGTCATTTGATGCCTTGACCTGTCACAAAGGAAAACACAAAGCAAGTAATTTTCCCAGATCGAGCTGCCAGCAACAGCCACGCACGCCAAAGGCTCACATCAGAGATTCAGTGCAACGTGTGCTCAAATTTCCGACATGTGCTGCCAATTATTGAGGCTCGCACCGGAAGCATGAACTCAGCAAATTAGCCCCTGAGCGCAACTCTGATATTAAAATACATCCAGTTAAAATATTCTTCAATAAGTACAGGAGGACATTTCCAAACCTCAGGCTCAGAGACCAGAGTGAGCGATTTCCAAATCCTTCGGATTTTTGGTGCATTGTAAATTGAACTGGGAGCTCTAAATTGTAAAACTTATCTTCTGTAACATTCAGCTGAAAGTTAATCAAAATAAGATCTGCCTTCCTGAAGGCTAATTTGCAACCAGAATATCATCATAAAACATGAAAGATTTTCCAGGTGTCAGTTATTTTATGCAGTTGATCCATTCAACTGACTTACGTGGGAGCACTGTGCATAATATTCAGCAACAGTGTGAACCGCAATCAGCAGGACACCATCAAATTACAGCTCAGTCACAATTTATACCATTTAATATTGGAAACAGTTTATACATTGATAGTTCTAGAATTATTTGAAAAAAAAAGGAGGCTCACTGGGCAGCACTCTCACTTGAAAGTCACAGGTTCAAGCCCCTCTTCAGAGCCTTGAGCACATAATGCTGACACTCCGGTGCAGCACTGAGGGAGTGCTGCACTGTCAAAGGTGCCATCTTTTAGATGAGGTGTTACAACTGAGGCCCCGTCTGCCCTCTGCAGTGGATGTAAACACTGATTTCTCTTAGTGTCCCGGCCAACATTTATCTCACAACCAACATAACCAAAAAGAGATTATCTGATTATTTATCTCATTGTTCTTTGTGGGATCTTGCTGTGTGCACATTGGCTCCTTCTATGCCTACAAAACAAAACTTCAAGAGAACTTTACTGATTGAAGAATTTTGGGATGTCCTGTGGACACGAATGCTCATGGTCTTTGTGCAACCACACTGTAAACCTGTCTGCCTCTATCTCTCCCTCTCATTCTGGTCATCAATTCTTTGGTTTGGTGTTAATTTTTATCTGATTACATTCGCTTGGGATTAAAGCAGCCACATCTATTTAAGAAGGGAGGGAGAGAGAAAACATGGAACTATAGATCTGTTAGCCTTATATCAGTAGTAGGGAAAATGCTAGAATCCATTCTAAAAGATGTGATAAATGGACACTTGGATAATAATGATCTGATTGGGCATAGTCAACATCGATTTATGAATAGGAAATCATGTTTGACGAACCTTTTGGAGTTTTTTTTGAGGATGTTACTAACAGAATTGATAAAGGGGATTTTCAGAAGGCTTTTGATGAAGTCCCCCAATGGAAGTTGGTGAGCAAAATTAAAGCACATGGGATAGGAGGTAATATACTGGCATGGATTAAGGACTGGTTAACAGGCAGAAAACAGAGATTAGGAATAAATGGGTCATTCTTGCGTTGGCAAGCTGTGACTAGTGGGGTACCGCAAGATCAGTACTTGGGACCCAACTGTTGACAATATAATCAATGATTTGGATGTTGGGACCAAATGTAATATTTCCAAGTTCGCTGATGACACAAAACTAGGTGGAATGTGTGTTGTGAAAAAGATGTAAAGCGGTTTCAAGGGGATTTGGACAGACTTAGTGAGTCCACTTTGGTAGGAGGAATAGATGTGCAGAACATTCTTAAATGGTAAGGAATTAGAAAGTGTAGATGTACAAAGGGACCTGGGTGTCCTCGTCAATAAGTCACTGAAAGCTAACATGCGGGTGCAGCAAGCAATTCGGAAGGCTTCTGGTGTGTTGGCCTTTATTGCAAGAGGATTTGAGTACAGGCGTAGCGAAGTCTTGCTTCAATTGTATAGAACCTTGGTTAGACTGCACTTGGAGTACTGCTTTCAGTTTTGGTCCCCTTAGGAAGGATATTATTGCCATAGAGGGAGTGCAGCGAAGGTTCACAGACTTGGTCCCGGGATGGCAGGACTGTCCTATGAAGAGAGATTGGGGAAACTGAGCCTGTATTCTATAGAGTTTCGAAGAATGAGAAGTGATCTCATTGAAACCTACAAAATACTTAACGGTATAGACAGGTTAGATGCAGGTAAGATGTTTCCCCTGGTTGGGGAATCTAGAACCAGGGACACCATTTTAAAATAAGGGGGAAGCCACTTAGGACAGAGATGGGCAGCACAGTGGAGCAGTGGTTAGCAGCCTCACAGCTCCAGCGACCCGGGTTCAATTCTGGGTACTGCCTATGTGGAGTTAGCAAGTTCTCCCTGTGACTGTGTGGGTTTTCGCCGGGTGCTCTGGTTTCCTCCCACAGCCAAAGACTTGCAGGTTAATAGGTAAATTGGCCATTATAAATTGCCCCTAGTACAGGTAGGGGAATTGAGGGAAGGTGGGGATGTGGTAGGAATATAGGATTAATGTAGGATTAGTATAAATGGGTGGATGATGGTCGGCACAGACTTGGTGGGCCGAAGGGCCTGTTTCAGTGCTGTATCTCTAAATAAATAAATAATTGCAAGCTCTTTCTAACAATGTTAAAAAGGTGGGGAAAGAAGAAAATGATTTGGGGTAAAACTCTATTGTGCTGACTCCACTGCAAAATCATGGGTCAACAGTGCGTGATCTCCTGATATCTGCTCTCAGTCTGTACTGGGACCTGGCACAGTGGAATTTTCACCCAACTGAGGTAAAACCAGAACATCCACAATCAGGTGTTTTGCCAGATCTCCCGCTAGAGCTTCAGTTTCTCCACTGATTTTCCACAGTTACGGCAAAAGGTGGGAAGAAACCTTGGGGAATTCCTACCCCAATGTTTCAGTGCTTTCCCATGGAGCCACCTGCAAGAATGCTCAAAGGTCACACTTTGTGCCGTCCCCCCCCCTCCCCCATTGAAAAATAATTCTGAAGGTGGAGGTGTACTACCCATTGTTGAAATTGCTATTAACTCTTAGAGTTAACCCCTGCTGGAACACCTTTAACAAGCAGGAAGTGAGCCTCATGTCTCTTGTGAGACACCAAGGGAGTAAGAAAACCTCTGGCATCTTAGAGCAGCCATGTTGTAAATTTCCTCTGACATGTTGTTCTTTAAGAAGGAATGTACGATTTCACTTGAGATAACAGAATTTTTTTTTTCACAATTACGATTACAGTATTGTTGCACCATAGCAACCAGTGAAATTCTTGCCCTCCCATTCCTGTGAACTGAGATATGCTGATTGGAAGAGCTGTAGAAAGTCAGAAGGCAGATGGAATTCATTGAGTGAGTACGAATGGTGGGGGGAGGGGTGGTGGTTGGTGTTAATCCTTGGTACAGGGGCCCCCTTATCCCCATCAATGCACAAGTGCTAAGCCTGAGAGGAAATAACGAGGAGTATCACATCTCACATCTACTGAAGATTTTGGACAGAGGTCTGAAAAAAGCTATAAATGAGAGGACAATTGAGGAGGAAAAGGTTGCACTCTGTTGCCATTTCAGGAAGGCCACCAGGGAGATAGTGTCCGAATAGAAAGAGCTCACACGGTGTAACAGTTTGATCTCAACAATGCTGACAGAGTGATGAGGGCTGAAATGGTGTTAATCAAGCAGATTTTCCTCATCTTGTGTTTGTAATGCCTGGGTACAATGTGTAGAAGGAAATCAGGCAAGGAGGATTTTTGTCTTTATTCATTCTTTTCAGATGGATACCGCTGGCTGGGTCGGCATTTATTGCCCATCTCTAGCTGCCCTGAGCAGATCGTGGGCCTCTTGAACCGCCAATAGAGGCTGGCTAAGCCACTTCAGAGGGCAGCTAAAAGTCAACCACATTGGTGTGGTTTCGTACAGAAGATTTGCTTCCCCCAAGAAGAATGGTGAACTCCTCAGATCTTTACAACAATCCAACGACACACAAAGTGTAGAGGAAATTTGGAACTCTCTCCCCCAAAACCCTGCTGAGGTTGAGGGGCAATTGAAAATTTCAAAACCAGAATTGATAGATTTTTGTTAGTTAAGGGTGTTAAGGGTTCCAGAACCAAAGGTGGATATAAATGGAGTTAAGATACAGATCAGACACAAACTAACTGAATGGCGAAACAGGCTTGAGGGACTGAATGGCCTCTTCCTGTTCCTACGTCACTAAATGTTGAAAGAAATATACAACTCTCTTTTCCTTCATTTAAGTCATTTATAAATATGGTAAAAGGTTGAAGCCCCAATATAGATCCCTGGGAGACATAAATCATATCCTGCCAATTTGAATACATTGAGCCAATGTCAATGGCGAAGGATACAGTGTATATTTTGCAGTTGCCTGAATTTTAGTTCTTTGAAACTTGTAAGATTCTCCCTATTATTTTCAACAGTGAATTAAAACCTTTGTACACTGCTTTCTCTCTGCTTTGACTTCAGCAGCACACAGCACATCAGAGTCCAAGCAATCATAAGAACTAGGAGCAGGGGTAGGCCGTCCAGCCCCTCGAGCCTGCTCCGCCATTCAATAAGATCATGGCTGATCTTTTCGTGGACTCAGATCCACTTACCCGCGCTCTCACCGTATCCCTTAATTCCTTTATTGTTCAAAAAGATATCTACCTTAGCTTTAAAAACGTTTACTGAAGAAGCGTCAACTACTTCACTGGGCAAGGGATTCCATAGATTAACAACCCTCTGGGTGAAGAAGTTCCTTCTTAATTCAGTCCTAAATCTGCTCCCTCTAATCTTGAGGCTATGCCCTCTTGTCCTAGCTTCACCTGCCAGTGGAAACATCCTCTCTACTTGTATCTTATCTATTCCCTTCATAATTTTATATGTTTCTATAAGATCCCCCCTCATTCTTCTGAATTCCAATAAATATAATCCCAATCTACTCAGTCTCTCCTCATAAGACAACCCCCTCAACTCCGGAATCAACCTCCTCTGCACCCTCTCCAGTGCCAGTACATCCTTTCTCAAGTAAGGAGACCAAAACTGCACACAGTACTCCAGGTGCGGCCTCACCAGTACCTTATACAGCTGCAACATAACCTCTCTGCTTTTAAACTCAATCCCTTTAGCAATGAAGGACAAAATTCCATTTGCCTTCCTAATTACTTGCTGTACCTGCAGACCAACCTTCTGCGATTCATGCACAAGGACACCCAGGTCCCTCTGCATAGCAGCATGCTGCAACTTTTTACCATTCAAGTAATAATCCTTTTTACTGTTACTCTTACCGAAATGAATGACTTCACATTTATTAACATTGTATTCCATCTGCCAGACCTTTGCCCACTCACTCAATGTATCTATGTTCCTCTGCAAAGTTTCACAGTCATCTGCACACTTTGCTCTGCCACTCATCTTAGTGTCATCTGCAAACTTTGACACCCTACACGTGGTCCCCAACTCCAAATCATCTATATAAATTGTAAATAATTGCGATCCCAACACCGATCCCTGAGGCACACCACTAGTGACTGATTGCCAACCAGAATAGCACTCATTTATCCCCACTCTCTGCTTCCTGTTAGTCAACCAATCCTCTATCCATGCTAATACTTTACCCCCAACGCCATGCATCCTTATCTTATGCAGCAGCCTCTTGTGCGGCACCTTGTCGAAGGCCTTTTGGAAATCTAGGTACACCACATGCCAAAGACTTGCAGGTTGATAGGTTAATCGGCCATTATAAATTGCCCCTAGTATAGGTAGGTGGTAGGGAAATATATAGGTGGGGATGTGGTAGGAATATGGGATTAGTGTAGGATTAGTATAAATGGGTGGTTGATGGTCGGCACAGACTCGGTGGGCCGAAGGGCCTGTTTCAGTGCTGTATCTCTAAACTAAACTAAACTAAACCACATCCACTGGGTCCCCATTGTCCACCTTGCTTGTAATGTCATCATAGAATTCCAAAAGATTTGTCAAGCATGACCTGCCCTTCATGAACCCATGCTGCGTCTGCCCAACGGGACAATTTCTATCGAGATGCCCTGCTATTTCTTCCTTGATAATAGACTCAAGCATCTTCCCCACTACAGAGGTTAAGCTAACCGGTCTATAATTCCCCATCTTTTGTCTACCTCCCTTTTTAAACAGTGGCGTCACATCTGCTGTTTTCCAATCTGCTGGGACTACCCCAGAGTCCAGCGAATTTTGGAAAATTACCGCCAGTGCACCTGCTATTTCTCCCGCCATCTCTTTTAGTACCCTGGGATGCATTCCATCAGGTCCAGGAGACTTATCAATCCTTAGCTCCATTAGCTTGCCCAACACTACCTCTTCCGTAATAATGATTGTTTCCAGGTCCTCACCTACGTTCGTCTCTTTGTCAATTACTGGCATGTTATTAATGTCCTCCACTGTGAAGACCGATACAAAATACCTGTTCAATGCCTCGGCCATTTCATCATATCCCATAACTGAATTCCCCTTCTCATCCTCTAAAGGTCCAACGTTTACTTTAGCCACTCTTTTTCGTTTTATATATTTATAGAAACTTTTGCTATCTGTCTTTATATTCTGTGCTAGTTTTTTCTCATGTTCTATCTTACTTTTCTTTATAGCTCTTTTTGTGGCTTTCTGTTGACCTTTAAAGTTTTCCCAATCTTCTAGTTTCATGCTGTTTTTGGCCACTTTGTATGCCTCCTCTTTCAATTTGATAGCCTCCCTTATTTCCTTAGACACCCATGGCAGATTACCCCTTTTCTTCCAGTCCTTCCTTTTCACTGGAATATACTTTTGCTGAGCACTTTGAAAAATTGCTTTGAAAGTCCTCCACTGCTCGTCAACTGTCCCACCATAAAATCTTAAATCTTAAATAAAATCATCCTACAAATGGCATCAGCACGGACATATAACCAGCTCCAGCTTTGCAAGTTAATGAATCACCACTGCATGAGCAGGCACTGAATGTAGAGCTTGCAGCAGCTCCACCAGTCGAGGGTGAACTGGAGGGAACAATGAAAATGAATGCAGGCATCCTGCACCTGTGACCCAATAAGAAAAACAGGTAGGAGGCGGACTCTCCAACTGTTAATCTACCCACTCTGCAACTCTTCTTGAATAAAGCACAAGTCATTTCTTGAATGCAGCTGGAATTTCCGCTTTGATGAAGTCTGCCCTATTTCAGATAACTGAATAATTCAGTAGTGAAAAAAAATCAAGAAAGATGTGGTTTTGGCTGCCATGGGGAGAGCTGTTTCAAACACAAAGGACACCCTTAAATTGTCTGCTACTATTTCACAAAGATATATAATTGTCTCTTTGGGGACCATGAATTTCCTTAGACCTTGTTCCAACGTTTGCATGGTATCCTGGCCCAGTAGACCTTCTCCCTTGGATAGGTTCTTCCGTCAGTTCTTGTTTGTTCTGATCTCCAGTTCATCCTGCTGCTTCTCAGAAGGAATGATATCAACCATGATAGAAGAAACCTCCATGCTGCTATTCAGCTGCTGCACTTGTCCCTTTGTGTGACTTATTGATCTTTCTGATCCCCACTCAATATTGGCCACAATCCCTGTTTGATAACCACCTGCAGAAACCAATACTACATAGGAACCAACAACCTGACTGTTAAATAGGGACCTTAGAGGCAACTTCAGAGGTTAACACGTCCAATGCAGAGCTTGATATAACCGGAGTGGGTGTATGTGGAGATCCATTCATTTTAATGATTGAAAAATCATGCAGGTCGCCAGTCAGGTCTGCTGATGTGTAAGCCCCGATTCTCAATAGGTGCTCCCACCATGGAAAGCTTTGCACTGGGGCATTAACTTTTAGGTTTCCCCCTACTCCCATACTCTATTGCATACTGGCAGGTTGGCATCAATGTGAAATCAAGTTGAATTATGAAAACAATCCACTTTTCATATTGTCTGAAAAATTAAAAATTAAACAATACATTCAATTATTAGACACAGTAGTCACATTCGTATTATGCCAAATTTTACAAATGGGGGCACTTATGTATTGAAAATTGCTTCCCATGATTTTCTTGAAAGAAGGGTGTGGAAAAAGTGCCATCAATTTCTAGGACTATGCATTTGTAAAATGATTCCTACTGTGCTAACTCTAAGAGATTCCTTTTATTTAGCAGGGCAAGAGTTCAAATGGGGATCTGAGTAAGATTTCCAGTAAGTTAAAACAATGCTGTCCTTTGGCCCTGTAAAAAGTCTCAAGGTGCAATGAAATTCCATTCTTACTTGTGCATAGTGACCACTGCAGATAGCGGATCTCCAGTCTGGCACATCAATACAATCCGAATGTCTGAGGAGCCAGTTATCATGTTTAACGATATAGGCTCCCGGATACTCCGACACTGATCCATCCACATCGTGCAGGATAGTCGTTTTGTCACCATCCAAATCCAAGTGATGGAACCAGGGACCTGGTTCTCCAAAGAAGATTCGTGATGTGATCTAAGAGGATGAGACACACAATCATTATATAGAAACATAGGAATACACAGGGTTGTAAAATAAGAAGGATTTGCTTTTATATAGAGGGCCTCTCTCAAATTCAGCACGTTTCCAAAGTGCTTTACAGCTGATGAAGTACAGTCATTGGAATTCAGGAAATTTGGCAGCAAAATTGCACGCAGCAAGTTCCCACAAACAGCAATACAATAAATGACCAGATATTCTGTTTTTGATGATGTTGGTTGAGGGATAAATATTGGCCAGAACATCAGGGAGAACTGCCAGCTCTTTGAGATAGTGCCATGGGATCTTTACATCAGCCTGAGAGGGCAGACAGGGGGGTCAGAAATTTGTCTGAGATGGTGGTGCAAAACAGGACTATACACATCACCCGATATTCAGTTACATTGCAATCAATGGAATTAAATATTAGGCGCTGTGTATAATAGGCAGCCGATCCAGTAACAACTGTGACAAATTACTACTCCAGAGACTCATTTTAACCCCTCATCTAAAAGACGGCACCTCTGACAATTCAGTGCTCCCTCAGTACTGCACTGGAGCATCAGCTTGGATTTTTTTTTACTCAAGTTTCTGGAGAATGGTTTGAACCCACAACCTTCTGAGCAAGTGCCGAGAGGGCTACCAGCTGAGTCCCAGCTGAAACATAGGAAAGTATAGGCCTGTGAAGACCATTTTGACACATCTGGCTATCCCGAAGTCCCAGAAATATCCTGTTCCATGGTAACTCACATCACCCTCTCTCAAATATTTCTTCAGGTATTTATCCAGCTCTCAAATTCGCTGATCCCATCAGCTCCTCCTGACTGCTGAAGAACTCCATACATCCCTAAACTGCCTTTTTGCTCCCTCTTCTGTGGCTTTGATACAGAATCTGTGACTTTGTTAACATAGTAACATTTATCACATCCATACTCTTTATCATCTATTAGTGTGGCAAAAAGAAGTCAATTATCGAGAGGAGCTTGAAGCATTAAAGTTACATACAGTCACAAAGGGATTTTCCAACTACCAGTTGGAAACAGGGCAGCAGGTGGGGGGGGGGGGGGGGGTGCAGTTAAATTGGAGTTGGGGTGCTTACACAGCCTGATCTGACTGACTGCATTCATAAATAGCCATCGGCAACGTCAATGGCCCCAAGCCAGCAGGGGCCTCTTTAAATTTGCAGATTGGGCTCTGATGACATTATCTGGCCATGAACTGCTATTTTAACCCGAGCCAGAGCAGGGGAACAGTTATAGCTTCCCTACTAGGCCAGAAGCCAGAGCCAGCAGAGGCCCAGGGAGGTCATTTGATTTGTTTAAGTTTAGTTTCCCTGTGGGCGAGGCTCCTCCACGCTGCCACAGGGAAGGCCTGGACCACCCTTGCTTGACAATCCTCTCCCCCTCCCACAGCACTCACCTGGCAGTGTTCACCTGCTGTCTGATTTTAACAACTGGGCAGCCATTTCTTGGCTATTTTGGTTGTGGAGACGGAAATTAAAATTGTGCACAGCTGCCTGCCCCACTGCTCCTGGATGGGCCACACGGTCAGGCTGTTCCTGCCCAGGTGGTTAGAATCAAAGCCAATTTTGCAAAACCAATCAATGGAGACAAATCCTTCTAATCTCAATGACAGAAACCACCATTTTATTGGTTTACAATCACCATAACCAGTGTTACCAGTTAACATTCTATGGCAGGCTTCTTAAATAATGTCTGACTGGAAGCACACGAGTTTCAAATATCTAACATCACAAACTATCTTGCAATCAGGTGCCCAGCACTTAGTGAGTAACATTAATTAGCTCTTAGTGGAGTATAAATCTTGCAGGTACAACACTTGTTATCTCACTACCCCATTTACCAATAAGTATTTTACTTCCTGTAGCTAAATTCCATTTTCTGTGACATTTTACAATTTGAAACGTTCTTATCAAATACACAGACCCTGTGTTTGTTCACATAGCAAAAGTTAAAAGTGCTGAAATTTGAGGACCTACTGGGACATCCTGGAAAGTGACGCTTGTCACATTGTTGTTTGGACAGGTTTGCCAGGAGTTATTGAATCGGAACCCAATGGCACTGGTGTGACGACCATCCAAAGCAGCAAATTTACGGAACGTGCAGTTCTCCACATTTATTGGGCCATCGTAGATCTGCACTCCTCGGATGGGAAACGTCCTAGAAATGGAGAAAGAAAGTACTACGTTCAGTTTTGGTTTCGGATACAAGAGTGAGTCATTGACCCTGTGCTCACAGAGAGTGTGGATCAATGAATCAAGGCACAGTGTTGTAACCCTTTCTCTCCAACATATTCACTGAACACAAAACCAGTGAAATTATTCCACAGCTTCACAATTGCTCATCAGGATAAAGATATTTATAAAGCAAAGCACAGAGACTACATCCAAGTTTTCAATAACACGCGTCTCAAATAAAAACTTTTCAAGCGACTGTTTGGTGCGGTAGGATAGATCACTGTTTAAGTGAAGCCTACTATAGCGCAGATTTACAAGAATCATACAGGGCTCAAAGGGTTAAATTGTGAGGACCAGTTGCATAAATTTGGCTTGCATTCCCTTGAGTATAGAGGACTGATCTGATTTGATTGAGATGCTGAAAATGATCGAAATTCAATCGGGATACAGGGAAACTATTTCCTCTTATGGAGGAGATCAAGAATGATGGGACATCACCTTAAAATGAGAACCAGGCCATTTAGGAGTGAAATCAGGAAGCAGTTTTTCACACAAAGTGGGAGGAAATTTGAAACTCGCTCCCTCAAAAGGCTGAGTATGCTGAACAATTGGAGCTTTCAAGCCTGGGGTTGATAGATTTTTATTGGATAAGAGTTTCAAGGGATATGGAGTTAAGGCAGGAAAATGGAGTTACTGTGCAGATCAGCCAGAATCTAATTGGTGGAGCATGTTCAAGGGGCTGAATGGCCTCCTCCTGTACCAATGATAGGGTCGGACTCTCTTCTCTCTACTGGCTGCATGAACCCCACATGATAAAATTCAGTAGTAGTTTGTGTGGGACACTGATTTTCTGAGTTTCCAACAGCCTCACAGCACAGTGAAGAGAGCTTTGTCTTGCATCTAGCTGACCTGAGCGGCAAAAGTGGAAATCACCAAAAAAAACTGTAATTTGACTGAGAAGAGAGGAAGAGAAGTTATTTTGATTCTAACGATGGGTTTATTGAATTACTTACACTCCTTTTGGAAGAGCTCGTCCACTGTGATCTAGGCCACCAGGTCCCCAAACGAGGTTTTCTGCCATCTCGGTTCCACGGTTTTCACTCTCCCCAACAAATAAAGAGTTTTTTACTTCCTGTTTGGCTCCGTCATCATCTGGAAAAGTTCCACCACTAGGAACATAAATACTAAATGTCAGCTTGGCTCAGCTGGCAGCCTCTAAGTCAAAAGGTTTTACGTACAAGACAACAGGTTGTCAGGTACACGGGCATTGTAATGAGAGAGTGTTATATTGCCATCCTTTGGATGATACATTAATTCCTTTTCTATCTATTCAGATGGGACATAAAATATCTTGTCTGGTCACTCTGTTCTGAAGAAGGGTCACTGACCTGAAACGTTAACTCTGCTTCTCTCTCCACAGATGCTGCCAGACCTGCTGAGTATTTCCAGCATTTCTTGTTTTTATTTTAGATTTCCAGCATCCGCAGTATTTTGCTTTTAATTTTGTCTGGTCACTCGTTCCTTTACTGTTTGTGGGATCTTGCTGTGTGCAATTTGGCTGCACAAAAACAATGGCTATACTTCAAAAGAAATCCATTCTTGAGTATACGACAATGACCCCTATAAAGGCAAGCTCTACCTTATTACTTCAGGTCAAGGTTCAGGAGATGTAGCATTTGTCATTACCTTCAGCAGGAATGGGCACCATGTCCATGGATGCTGTATATCTTTCAAAATGTTTTATGACCAATCCTGTCACTCATTTTCCAGCAAGATCTCCAGGGCTTTGTTCTAGCTTCGGTTTGATACTTCATGTCACTGACCGTCCTTCACTCTTTGTTTAATGTTATTCACTCTTTTGGAGATGATTCTGTTCTACATTCATCTGCTTTCTTAGGATCACACCCCCTGAACATATAGCCCTCTGTTTTCCAGGGTTATGGCCCAATTACTGCATCTTGATCTCCTCTATCCCTTTCAATCCTTATCCTTTAAATTTTAAAGGGCAGGCTTTTTGCCCTGCACAGGTCCAACCAACAGTTCTGACCTCTCACCTTTGATGGTTCCACCCTTGGTTCTCTTTCATCTATCAACATCTTGGCCTCACTATACCCTTAGACTTCAAACAGACCTTCCACATCTCCTCCCATCATTAAAACTGCCTTCAGGAACTTTAATTTCCTCTTCTGTGCTCCTGGCAACAAATAGCCCTTTATAAAGCCCAAGCCCAAGTCCGTCCAAGATCCTTCTCTCCCTGATCCTAAAAACTCTCACACTCCCAGGCAGGATTCAAGCTAGCAGGGGTGGTAGCACACTGGTAATGTTACTGGATTACTAATCCAGAAGCCTTCCTTAGTGCTCCAGAGAGACAGGTTCAAATCCTGGTGGAATTTCCAATCAATTAATTAACAATTTTTTGAATTAAAAGCTAGTCTCAGTAATGGTGACCATGACTACTGAATTGTCATAAAAACCCATCTGGTTCACTAATGCCTTTTAGAAAAGGAAATCAGCTGTCCCTACCCAGTCTGGCCTACATGTGACTCCAGACCCACAGCATTGTGGTTGAATCTTAAAGGGCCTAGCAAGCCACTGCAGAAAAGTCAAAAATGAATTAAAAAAAGGCAGACCACCCAGCATCAACCTAGGCACCGGAAATGACAAAGGTCTAACTTGCCCAGTCAACCCTGAAACTCCTCCTCAAAGGGCTTGCGCTAAATTTGGGAGAGCTGTCCCACAGACTAGTCAAGCAACAGCCTGTCATAGTCATACTCACCAAATCATACCTTGCAGCCAACGCCCCAGACTCCTCCATCACCATCCCTGGTATGTCCTGACCCACCAGAGGTGATGGCACATGGCACAATGGTATACAGTTGCAAGGGAGTGGCCTTGGGAGTTCTCAATATTGACTCTGGACCCTCATGGCATCAAGTCAAACATGGGCAAGGAAACCTCCTGCTGATTACCACCTCCATCAACTGATAAATCAGTGCTTCTCCATGTTGAAAACCACTTGGAAGAAGCACTGAGAGGAGCAAGGGCACAGAATATACTTTGGGTGGGAAACTTCATTGTCTATCACCAAGAGTGGTTCGGTAGCACCAAGCTAGCTGAAGCCTGTAGGACATATCTGCCTGACTTTAGCAGGTTGTGAGAGAACCAACAAGAGGGAAAAACTTACTTGACCTCACCCTCACCAATCTCCCTGCCACAGATGCATCTGTCCATGACAGTATTGGTAGGAGTGACCACTGCACTGTCCATATGGAGACGAAGTCTCGTTTTCATGCTAAGGACACCCTCCATCATGTGCTAAATAGTGTAGATTCAGAACAGATCTAGCAGCTCAAAACTGGGCATCTATGAGGCATTGTGGGTCATCAGCAACAGAACTGTATTCCACTGCAATCTGTAACCTCATGGCCCAGTGTGTACTTGCTCTACCATTACTATAAAGCCAGGGGACCAACCTGGTTCAATGAGGAGTGCAGGAGAGCATGCCAGGAGCAGCACCAGGCATACCTAAAATTTAGGTGCCAGCTTTGTGAAGCTACAACACAGGAATACATGCATGCTAAACAACGTAAGCAGCATGTTTTAGAGGAAAGCGATCCCACAACCAACAGATCAGATCAAAGCTCTGCAGTCCTGCCACATCCAGTCATGGAAGGTGGTGGACAATCAAACAACTAACCGGAGGAGGCTCCACAAACATCCCCATCCTCAATGATGGGCAAGCCCAGCATGTGAGTGCAAAAGGCAATGCTGAAGCATTTACAACTATCTTCAGCCAGAAGTGCTGAATGGATCATCTCGGCCTCTGGCTGAGGTTCCCCACATGACAGATGACAGTCTTCAGTCAAATCAATTCACTCCACATGATATCAAGGAATGGCTGAAGGTACTGGATTCTATAAAGGGCCCTGATGGCATCCCAGATGTAGTACTGAAGAGTTGTGCTCCAGAACTAGCCACACCCCTAGTCAAGCTCTTCCAGTACAGTTACAACACTGATATCTACTCGACAATGTGAAAAATTGCCCAGGTATGTTCAGTCCACAAAAAGCAGAACAAAGCCAATCCGGCCAATTACTGTCTGATTATTCTATTTTCAATCATCAGCAAAGTGATGGAAGGTGTAACTGACAGTGTCATCAAGCAACAGTAACTTCGCAATAACTTGCCCACTGATGCTCAGTTTGGGTTCTGCCAGGGGCACTTGGCTCCAGACCTCATTACGGCCTTGGTCCAAACATGACAAAAGAGCTAAATTCCAGAGGCGAGGTGAGAGTGACTGCCCTTGACATCAAGACAGCATTTGACCTAGTGTGGCATCAAGGAGTCCTAGTAAAATTGAGGTCAATGGAAATCAGGGGGAAAAATCTCCACTAGTTGGAGTCATACCTAGCACAATGAAAGACAGTTGTGATTGTTGGAGGCCAATCATCTCAGTCTCGGAACATCACTGCAGGAGTTCCTCAGGGTAAATATCTCAGGCCCAACTATCTTCAGCTGCTTCATTAATGACCTTCGCTTCATCATAAGGTCAGAGGTGGGGATGTTCGCTGATGATTGCACAATGTTCAGTACCACTCGCGACTCCTCAGATACTGAAGCAGTCTGTGCCCAGGTGCAGCAGGACCTGGACAACATTCAGGCTTGGACTGATAAGTGGCAAGTAACATTTGCACCACACATGTGCCAGGCAATAACAATCACCAACAAAGGAGAATCTAACCATCTCCGCTTGACGTTCAATGGCATTACCATAGCTGAATTCCCCATCATCAACAGCCTGGGGGCTACCATTGACCAGAAATTTAACTGTAGCAGCCATATAAATACTGTGGCTACAAGAGCAGGTCAGATGCTGGGAATTCTGTGGTGAGTAATTCCCCTCATATCTCCCCAAATCCTGTCCACCATCTACAAGGCACAAGTCAGGAGTGTGATGGAATACTCTGCACTTGCCTGGATGAGTGCAGCTCCAACAACACTCAAGAAGCTCGATTGGGTCCTCATCCACCACCTTAAACATTCACACCCTCCACCACCGACACACAGTGGCAGCAGTGTGTACCATCTACAAGATGCACTGCAGCAACTCGCCAAGGCTCCTTCGACAGAATCTTCCAAAGCTGTCACCTCCACCAAGGGCAGCAGATGCATGTGAACACCTCCAAGTTACACACCTTTCTGACTTGGAACTATATCGCCGTTCCTTCACTGTCGCTGGGTAAAAATCCTGGAATTCCCTTCCTAACACATTGTGGGTGTACCTACATCCCAAGGACTGCAGCAGTTCAAGGCAGCGACTCACCACCACCTTCTCAAGGGTAATTAGGGATAAGCAACAAATGCTAGTCTTGCCAGCGATGCCCCCATCCCACGATACAATAAACAATGTTGTAATAAAAGCAAAATACTGCGGATGCTGGAAATCTGAAATAAAAACAGTTAAGTGCTGGAACTACTCAGCAGGTCTAGCAGCATGTGTGGAGAGAGAAACCGAGTTAACGTTTCAGGTCTGTGACCTTTCATTGGCAGTTCTGAAAAGTTAACTGTGTTTCTCGCTCCACAGATGCTGCCAGACCTGCTGAGTACTTCGAGCACTTTCTGTTTTTATTTTAGAAAATCAATGCTCGTTACCTCACAGGAAATCTCCCTCTTGCCTTTAGTCTCCAATAACTTTGCCTCCATTGTTTGTCTCTGTTGTATTGACATTACTTTGATCAGTGCCCCTCTGAACTCTTCTCTCATATTTCTTTTAAGCTATTCCTGGTCTTCTTCCTCCCTATATCCTTATTGTGTCAACTCATCGCACAGTCACTTACTCTAACTCATTCTTTCCTCGGGATTTCAAATGTGTAACTCTTCGTCTCCCATAGTTTGCTCTTTTGCCGATAATCTTCATGCATTAAAACCTGATCATCTGGCATCACTGTCAGATCTTGTTGATTCACCTTGGCTTCCCTTACTCTTCCCTTTAACCTTAGTGGTGTCCTGCACTCTGAACTTTAATTCTTCACCGTGGCTTCTCAAGAAAAAAAGCAAATTCACCAACACCGAGATAGGCTTCAATAACTGCAAGCTCTTACCTTGCAAGAGTCAGTCCAATTCCATTATCAGCAAATCTAAAGAAAAAGGACAAACAAAGTGAAGAATGATGTGACTAGAATTGAAACTGAACCTTTCCAGGACTAAAGCAGCGACATCAAACACTGGTGACCTAAATTGATAGCCCAGTAATAGCTCATGGCGGCAAAGTTTGCTCAGTGCACTCATTCCGTCCCATCTTCTTAATTTCTGTGAAAAACAATGGTGACAAATCACTGGTTCCTGTGTGTAGTGACACCATAAATACACTCAAAAAGAATGCGTTTATAATTTCATACACTCAATGACCAGGGCAGTTCGCCATTTATTTTCTTTGTATGCATCTGTGTAGATAAAATGGATCAAAGCATGGCTTTTTTTGGCACTCTTCAACAAATTGCATAGATTCTGCATGTATTTGAGGGCTGTGAATGGGTCTACTCTGTGGCTGAGAGATTGAACATCTGAGTCCATAAATAAAGAACTATCAATGCACTGGAAATGAAAGACGCAGTTAGGGGTCAATTTTCGCTCCCTTTGCCTGGTGCTAATGGGGCAGTAATGGCCTCAAAATGGGAACGGCGGCCTTCCTGTCCCATTCACACGGGCAATGCAGCCGCTCTGTTTTGAAAGAGGCTTGTAGCCAAGTGTCCAAAGCATCCACTTTTAAATGGAAGTCAGAGTCCAATAATACAAATAGGACCCTGATTGCCAAATTTGGTCAGAACTTATTGGAGCCTGCGCAATGAGCACTAACATTGAATAATTTCTGTGGGCCCTCAGGGGAACTCCTGCTCCCTTGGAACATGCAAAAATAATATGGACCCACCCCCTCCCCCACGCTTTTGTTTATTAGATATTAAATATACCGGGATGGGCAAAAGGCCCATTTGACTAACGTTCAAGAAGCATCCAATAGGGTAGCAGAAAGTCTGTCTGCTTTCCAATTTGTGTGCATGTTTCAGATGATCAATGGGAGGAACATGGGAGAGGGAGGGGAGGTCATGTGATGAAATCTCCAGCAATATTTCCAGCTTGTGTTGGCAAACCAACACTGCCGGAAATGGCAGTTGCCTAAAAGTCAAAATCTATGCATTAGTGTCGAAGAAGAAAAGTGGACTAAATGATCTGATTCTAAAGGTAATAGAACAAATCTGGGTGAATACATTCAAGAATATGGTGCAAAGTGATTGCAAGTGATAGGAAAAAGATTGAATTCAATAGAATACTGGGTAGGACTTTAGGACTGAGGAAGATAGAACTTCAGAAATTTGAAACAGCTGAATGACAAAGATTTGGAATTATCGAAGTAAGGCAGTGAGAAACTCTTTGAAATCTCATTTGGAACTTATTGATAATGAAAATACTCCAGAAAAATACCAGCAACATGTGTGATGAGACTGGCTGTCAGCCAAGCCCATGCCTACAGCATAATGAATGCCCAATTTAAGGTGGTCTGCTCATTTGAATAATTTGCACAAGTTTCCAGCACAGCCTTTGCCTTATGCCATAGTGACAGGAGGGGCCATTCAGCCCCTCAAGCCAACTCTTCCATTAGATCATGGGTGACTAATGAGGCAGGGAGGCATAGAGGGAGTACAAACATAGAAGGACACCCATCCTTCAAGTTCATTGGCTGCGTATTGAATGTAGGAACAGGAGGGTCCCATTCAACTCCTGAAGCCTGTTCTGCCATCCAATAATCACAGCCGATCTGTACCTCAACTCCACTTACCAGCTTTTGCTCCATATTCCTTGAACATAAGAAATAGGAGCAGGAGTAAGCCAGTCAGCTCCTTGAGCCTGCTCCGCCATTCAACAACATCATGGCTGATCTGATTGTGGCCTTAACTCCACTTTCCTGCCTGCCCCCCATAACCCTCGAGTCCTTTGTAGATCAAAAATCTGTCTAACTCAGCCTTGAATATATTCAATGACCCAGTGATCCACTGCTCTCTGAGGAAGAAAATTCCAAAGATTAACAACCCTCAGAGATGAAATTCCTCCTCATTTCTGTCTTAAAGGGGAAACCCCTTATTTTGAACCAGTGCCACCTAATTCTAGATTGCCCCACAAGGGGAAATAGCCTCTCAGCGTCTACCCCGTTGAGCCCCCTCAGAATCTTATGTGTTTCAATAAGATCACTTCTCATTCTTCTAAACTCCAATGAGTATGGGCCCTGCTCAACCTTTCCTCATATGCAATAAACATACACGTAGATAGAGACAGAAAAAGTAGAAAGAATAAAGGGGAAAAGTTTGAAGCAATCTCTGGTAGTTATTTACAGTCCTTTGAGTTCAACGTGGAGTCTTTGGTTGCCGGTAAGTCTTGTTGTTTGTTGGGGCCCAGTGCACGCTTTAACTTGTTTCGAGGAGTCTTTTCTCTCTTGAGGTTTAAGCGACTTCAGTGGGTCCGAAGGCTTGTGAGAAAGCGAGAGCCAGCCAGGAGAGAGGCTTTCTTGTTCCAGCTTCAGCTACAATCTCTGCAGTCTAACTTCAAACTGTCCTGTGTCTAGTTCAAAAAGCCTGGACCAGCAGGTTAGTCATGTGACCAGCTGGTTTAACCACTTCTGCATTTGTGGATTCCAAAGCTCTCGGTGGGGGCAGGGAGCGATGGTGTAGTGCTGCCTCTTACCCTGACTAGATGTGGATCACCATTGCCCAGCCCAATCTCTGTAAACTGAATCAGTGAGCAATTCTTTTGTCTTTCCAAGCACTGTCTCTTTGAATGTCCTCCAGCCAAGTGTCTTGGTGATCTCAACAAGTCATTTCTTCACTCCAGCAACAGTTTAAAATTAATGTTCATATGCCTCATTCTTGGCAGGTGGGGGTCTTCATGACAACCTCCTTAAATAAAGAGGCCAAACTCTACACAGTACTCTAGATATGATTTCACCAGTGCCCTGTATAGTTGTAGCAAGGCTTTCCTACTTTTATACTCCATCCCCCTTGTAAAAAATGCTAACATTCCGTTTGCCTTCCTGATTACTTGCTGTACCTGCATGCTAACTTTTCGTGATTCATGTACAAGGACACCCAGATCCCTCTGTACTGCAGCATTGTGTAATCTCTCTCCCTTTAAATAATATTCTGCTTTTCTATGCTCCCCACCAAAGTGGATAATCTCACATTTTTCCACATTGTACTCCATCTGCCAAATTTTTGCTCACTCTTTAACCTATGCATATCTCTTTGCAGACACTTTATGTCCTCCTTACAACTTGCTTTCCTACCCATCTTTGTATCATCCATAAATTTGGCTACAATACACTCAGTCCCTTCATCCAAGTCATTCATATAGATCCTAAATGGTTGAGGCCCCAGCACTGATCCCTGTGGTGCTCCACCAGTTACAGTTTGCCAACCTGAAAATGCCCCGATTCTCTGTTTCCTGTTAGTTAGTCAATCATCTATCCATGCTATTATATTGCCTCCAACACCATGAGCTCTTATCTTGTGTAGTAACCTTTTATGTGGCACCTCAACAAATGCCTTTTGGAAATCCAAATACACTACATCTACTGGTTCCCCTTTATCCACCCCGCTTGTTACATCCTCAAAGAACTCTAATAAATTTGTCAAACATGATCTCCCTTTCATAAAACCATGTTGACTCTGCCTGATTGTATTATGATTTTCTAAATGTCCTGCCACTACTTCCTTAATAATGGATTGTAACATTTTCCCAATGACAGATGTTAGGCTAACTGCCCTATAGTTTCCTGCTTTCTGTCTCTCTCCTTTCTTGAATAGAGCTGTAATATTTGCGGTTTTCCAATCCGCTGGGACCTTTCAGAATCAAGGGAATTTTGGAAGATTACAACCAATGCATCCACTATCTCTGTAGTCACTTCTTGTAAGACCCTAGGATGCAGGCCATCAGGTCCAGGGGCCTTGTCAGCCTTTAGTCACATTAGTTTTCCAAATACCTTTTCTCCAGTGATAATGATTGTTTTAAATTCCTCCCTCCCTTTTGCCTTTTGATTTTCTACTATTCTTGGGATGATTTTTGTGTCTTCCACTGTGATACACAAACCTGACAAAAATCTATCAATCTCAATCTTGAAAATTTCTTTTGACCCAGTATCTACAGCCTTCTGGGGAAGAGAACTCCAAATGTGAAAAAATGCTTCCTGATTTTCCTCTTGAATGGCCTAGCTGTAATTTGAACACACCAAGGTATATATTATTTTAACCTTTCTAAAGCTTCAGAGTGGATTCTGGAATATCTGTCAACCTTTGCTGTTTGTTATGGGGAAAAGGTCAGGCAAAAACAAACTGTATTTTACAGTGTTGACATCCAAGCCACAGTAGGCGAGTGATAGAGTGGCACTCATGCTCTAGTCAAATTGTTCATTTACATGCTGCACCTCAGTAACATCATCCGATAACATGACAAGTTTCACATGTGTACAGACGATACACAGCCCTACCTTGCCGCTACCTCTCTCAACTCCTCCACTATTGCGTTGTCCCACTGCTTATCTGACATCCAGTATTGAATGAGTAGAAATTTCCTTTAGTTAAATATTGGAAAGACTTTGTCTTTGGCTCCCGCTACAAACTCCGTTCCCTAACCAGACTGTTCTCAACTTTGATGTCCTGAACTTCCAACACCACATCCTCTCCATCACCAAGAATACCACTTTCACCTCTGTAGCATTACCCAACTGCTGCTGAAACCCTCATCCATGTCTTTGCTACCTCCAGACTTGACTATTCCAACACTGCCTTGACTGGTCTCCCATATTCCATCCTCCATAAACTTCAGTTCATCTAAATCTCTGCTGCCTAATTCATACCAAGTCCCATTCAGACCTTTATTGGCTCCTGGTCTGGCAACATTTTGATGTTAATAGTCTCATCCTTGTATTCAAATCCCTCCATGGCCTCGCTCCCCCCTAATTCTATAACCTCCTCCAGCCCTACAACCCTCAGAAATATCTGTGTTCCTCCAATTCTGACATCTCGTGTAAACCCAATTCCTTTGCCCCACCATTGTTGGCTGTGTCTTCAGCTGCCTAGGCTCTAAGCTCGGGAATTCCCTCCTTTAACCTCTCTGCTGCTTCGCCTCTCTCGCCTCCTTCAAGACAATCTTTAAAACCCACCTCTTTGACCAAGCTTTTGATCACTAGTGCTCATATATTCTTCTGTAGCTTGGTGCCAATTTTTGTCTGATTAGGCTGCTGTGAAGCACTTTGAAACATTTCACTCTGTCAAAGGAGCTATATAAATGCAACTTGTTGTTGTATCTGACAAACATGAAGAGATGCTAAGCCAATGGGTTGAAGACTACGGTACTTAGTATCCATATAATAAGAGAAGCTGGTAACATAGAGTGTGCTGATATAGTACATTTAGATTTAATGTACATTGCCAGCCTTTAAAACACATTTTATGGATTTAGCATTCTTAAGAGAGTGAATTGTAACTTACTGGCAGTTCTCCAACCACACGTCCCCACCACGAAGCCAAGCACCATGGTCCTGGTTTTTATAGGCAATATAATTTTTGATTATAGCAGGTTCTCTTGGCTTGTGAGGGTCAGCTCCTTTATGGGGACTGTACCTAATTAAGAAATCAGACAACTCTTTAATATGATCCCAAAAACAAGAATTTATCTGCAGTTACAACTTTGCAGCAGAAAGTTAAACTCTTCCTATGAATAGTCACTGAGTTCATGCTTTTAAAAGGAATCTGTGTGAAAGATAGATATTTTTCAGAGAAATGGTTAGGTACTTTTTGAATGCATGTCTTTCTTTTCATGAACCTACCTTGCACCAATCAGTGAGAGGAATGGCCTCTTGTCCTTTGCGTTTGCTTCAGTTGTCTTCACCCCATTATCAATCATCATACCAGCCTGAAAAATAGATCGAAAAAGATTTGGAATGTACTTTAAGTATTGAGTTTATTGCAGCTTTTAAATGAAAATGGCACAATCATGATTCCAAAAGCTCAACAGGATCCATGAGGCAACCAGCAGGAAACTCGCCTTTTTTAAAATTGCCAATCTACCTGCGGAGGTGCAAACGGCACCGGCAATTCACCAACTAATGCTAAGGAGGCCTGAGGCCCTATTACGGGCCTCCCAGTCAGGCTGAGCTCTCAGTGTGGGCACCTGTTTCAGCCTGACAACAAACTTAAAGCAATTACCACCTGAAGGTTCCTTTGGGCCCTTTTGTTATCTATAAAGAAACTTCCCTCTAGGGAAGTAAAAGCTCCAAAGGAATATTCTAAGTTTATGGAGGAGCTTCAACAGGTCAATGTGGCTATGACCATGTATAATATTGCGGGGACTTTACACTGACCCAACCAAGCTCTTGGAGAGAGATGAACGCATTGGTAGGTACAAAAGGTGGTACTGCTGGGAATTCAGAGCCAGAATGATCTCCTGGACTAGGTTTGATTACCTAGATGGGTCGGACTGGAATTTCGTAGATTTTTTCCCACATATCGGCCTGGGGCTTTTTAAAATTAGTTCGTGGGATGTGGGCATCACTGGCTAGGTCAGCATTTATTGCCCATCCCTAATTGCCCTTGAGAAGGTGGTGGTGAACTGTCTTCTTGAACCACTGCAGTCCTTGGGTTGTAGGTACACCAATAGTGCTGTTAGGAAAGGAGTTCCAGGATTTTGACCCAGCGACAGTGAAGGAACGGCGATATAGTTCCAAGTCAGGATGGTGTGTGGCTTGGAGGGGAACTTGCAAGTGGTGGTGTTCCCATGCATCAAGCAGGGTATTTTGTCCTGGATGGTATCGAGCGTCTTCAGTGTTGTTGGAGCAGCACTCACTCAGGTAAGTATTCCATCACACTCCTGACTTGTGCCTTGTAGATGGTAGACAGGCATTGGAGAGACAGGAGGTGAGTTACTTGCCGCAGAATTCCCTGCTCTTGTAGCCACAGAATTTATGTAGCTGATCCAGTTCAGTTTCTGGTCAATGGTAACCCCCAGGATGTTGATAGTGGGGGATTCAGCGATGGTAATGCCATTGAACATCAAGGGGAGATGGTTCCTTGTTTGAGATGGTCATTGTCTGGCACTTGTGTGGCATGAATGTAACTTGCCACTTGTCAGCCCAAGCCTGGATATTGTCCAGGTCTTGCTGCATCTGAACATGGGCTGCTTCAGCACTGAGAAGTTACAAATGGTGCTGAACATCGTGCAATCATCAGCGAACATCCCTACTTCTGACCTTATGATGGAGGAAAGGTCACTGATAAAGCAGCTGAAGATGGTTGGGTCTAGGACACTACCCTGAG
The DNA here is from genome assembly GCF_036365525.1 of Heterodontus francisci. Lineage (NCBI taxonomy): Eukaryota > Metazoa > Chordata > Chondrichthyes > Heterodontiformes > Heterodontidae > Heterodontus > Heterodontus francisci. The sequence goes on along the minus strand of NC_090408.1, from coordinate 10,941,521 downwards.
GAATTTCTGCAGTGCTGTCATGGGACTGAAATGATTGACCACCAATAACCACAACCTTTGCGCTAGGTATGACCCCAACCAGTGGAGAGCTTTCGCCCTGATTCCCATTATCTCCAGATTTTCTAGGGCTCCTTGATGCCATACTCGGTCAAATGCTGCCTTGATGTCAAGGGCAGTCACTCTCACCTCATCTCTGGAGTTCAGCTCTTTTGTCCATGTTTGAACCAAGGCTGTAATGAGGTCAGGAGCTGAGTGGCCCTGGCGGAACCCAAACTGAGTGTCAGTGAGCAGGTTATTGCTATGCAAGTGTCACTCGATAGCACACAGTGTTTGACAAAAATTATACTTTGGCAAATAAAATCATTGCAGGGAACAGAGGTAAAGAAATGAAATTGAAGTTCTTTCATCTGAATGCACGAAGCATCTGTAATAAGATAGAGGAACTAGTGGCATGAATAGTGGTAAATGATCTAGATCTAATTGCCATTACTGAGACATGGTTACAAGGAGATCAAGGTTGGGAAATAAATATTCCAGGCTATACAATATTTCGAACAGACAGACAGAATGGCAAAGGAGGAGGAGTAGCCCTGATAGTAAAGGATGGCATAAGGACATTAATAAGAAGGAATCTAGCCTCAGAAGATCATGAAGTAGAATCAGTTTGCGTTAAAATTAACAATAGCAGGAGTCAGAAAACACTGGTGGGAGTAAATTACAGGCCCCCTAATAGTAGTTATATTATAGGACAGAACATTAAACGGGAAATTATTGGAGCATATGAGAAAGGTATTGTATTAATTGTGGGGGATCTTAATCTGCATATAGATTGGGACAATCAAATTGGCAACAGTGGTCTAGATTATGAATTTGTAGAATGCTTTCATGACAGTTTCTTGGAGCAATACGTTGTAGAACCAACTAGGGATAAAGCTATCTTAGATCTCATATTATGTAATGAAGCAGGGTTAATAAGCAACGTCATAGTAAAAGATCCACCGGGAAATAGTGATCATAATACCATTGAATTTCATGTTAAGTTTGGAATCGACATATTTCAATCACAAACAAGAATCTTAAACTTGAACAAAGCCAATTACAAAGGTATGAGGGGAGAACTGGCTAAGGTTAATTGGGTAAATAGACTGGAAGGTATGGCGGTAAATGAACAGTGGGAAACATTTAAAGAAACAATTCAAAGAGTTCAACAAAAGAACATTCCGTTCAAATGCAAAAATTCGTCCAGAAAGACCCATCTGTGGCTCACTCAGGAAGTTAAGCAGAGTATTAGACTAAAAGAAGTACAATGTTGCAAAAAATAGTAGCACGTCTGAGGATTGGGAGCAAAGAACACAAGAACTAGGAGCAGAAGTAGGCCATTGAACCCCTCGAGCCTGCCCCGCCATTCAATAAGATCATGGCTGATCTGTCCCAGGCCTCAACTTCTCTTTTGGGCCTGCTCTGCAAAAAGGGCCACAAAAAAGTTGATAAAAAGGGAAAATATAGAATATATGAGAGTAAACTAGCCAGCAATATAAAAACAGATTGTAAGAGCATTTATAAGTACAGAAAAAGGAAGAAAGTAGCTACAGTAGACGTTGGTCCCTTAGAGGCAGAGACAGGAGAAATCATCATGGGGAATGAGGAAATGGCAGAGGCATTGAACAAATATTTTGTATCTGTCTTCACAAGTTCCATACCAGAAATAGGCAGTAACTAAAGAGTGAGGAAATTAAGGATATTGATACCAGCAGAGAAAAAGTATTGGAGAAACTTGAGGGACTAAAATCTGACAAGTCCCTGGGACCAGATGGCCTACAGCCTAGGGTTCTAAAAGAGATAGCTGCAGAGATAGGGGATGCGCTGGCTATGATTTTCCAGAATTCCTTAGATTCAAGAATGGTCCCATCAAATTGGAAGTCGGCAAATGTTACGCCGCTTTTCAAGAAAGGAGGGAGAGAGAAAACAAGGAACTACAGGCCAGTTAGCCGAACATCAGTCATTGGGAAGATGCTGGAAACTATTATTAAGGAAGCATAGTATGATAAGAACAAGTCAGCATGGCTTTACTAAAGGAAGATCCTGTTTGACAAATTTATTAGAGTTTTTTGAGGATGTAACTAGTAAGGTTGATAAAGGGGAACCAGTAGATGTAGTATGCCTGGATTTTCAAAAGGCATTTGATAAGGTGCCACATAAAAGATTAATAGGCAAGATAAGGGCTCATGGTGTTATTGGTAATATATTAGCATGGATAGAGGATTGGTTAACAGACAGGAAGCAGAGAGTGAGCATAAATGGGGCATTTTCAAGTTGGCAGGCAGCGAATAGCGGGGTGCTGCAAAGATCAGTGCTGGGGCCTCAGCTATTTACACTCTGTATTAAGGCTGCATTTGCTGACAATGCAACCACTAGGTGGTGCTGTATTGGCACATGCGCAAATGCAGCCTGTTCCACTGAAAGGTCACAGTCTGCGATGTTCAGGCAGCTGCCAGGACTAAAGATGGCGCTGCTCAAATAATCACGGAAAGGCAACATAAGCCCATTGCAGCACACAGTGGCCGGAGAGAGTGGGTGATGGGGGTGGGGTGGGGGCGGGGGGAGGAGAGAGCGGGCAGACGGGTAGGGGGGAAGCGGGGAGTCAGTGGCTGGGGGGCAGGGAGGAGGAGAGCGCACCCGCCGCCACAAAGATCTTCGGCTGCGCTCCCCCTGCTTCCCCCACCCACGCTCTCTCCCCGCTTCCCCCACCCACGCTCTCTCCCCGCTTCCCCCACACTCTCTACTCACTTCCCTCCTGCTCTCTCCCCGCTTCCACCCTGCTCTCTCCCCCGCTTCCCCGCGTTACGCGATGATGTCAACTGTGCATGTGCCAACCAGTCCTGGTAATGCAGAATGCTGCGCACATGCAGAGAGCAGGAGCCCGTTTGTGCATGTGCGCAGCTTGGCGCAGTCTGATGACATCAGCAGCCGGCTGTGTTGTCAAGAATCACTTTGCTATATTAATGACTTAGATGAAGGGACAGAGAGTAATGTTTCTAAGTTTGCTGATGATACAAAGCTCGGTGAAAAGGTAATCTGCAGGGAGGATGTAGATAGGCTGCAAAGAGATATAGACAGGTTAAGTGAGTGGGCAACAAGATGGCAGATGGAGTATAATGTAGGGAAGTGTGACTTTTTCACTTCGGTCGTAAAAATAGGAAAGCAGAATATTTCTTAAAAGGTGTGAAACTGGTAAGTGTTGATGTTCAGACAGACTTGGGGGGTACTCGTACAAGGAATGCACAAAGTTAACATGCAGGTGCAGCAGTCTATTAGGAAGGCAAATGGCATGTTGGCCTTTATTGCAAGGGGATTGGAGTAACGGAATAAAGAAGTCTTACTAAGATTGTACACGGCTTTGGTGAGACCGCACCTGGAATACTGTGTGTATTTTTGGTCTCCACATTTAAGAAAGGATATACTTGCAGTGGAGGCAGTGCAGTGAAGATTTACTAAATTGGTCCCTGGGATGAGGGGGTTGTCCTGTGATGAGAGGCTGAGTAAATTGGTCCGATATTCTCTGGAGTTTAGAAGAATGAGAGGTGATCTAATTGAGACACGCAAGATTCTGAAAGGGCTTGATAGAGTAGAAGCTGAGAGATTGTTCCCACTGGTCAGAGAATCTAGAACTCAGGAACACAGTCTCAGGATAAGGGGTCAATCATTCAGGACTGAGATGAGGAGAAATTACTTCACTCAAAGGGTTGTGAATCTTTGAAATGCTGTACCCCAGAGGGTTGTGAATGCTCCATCACTGAATACATTTAAGGCTGTGTCATGCAGGCCCCCACCTGCCAAGAATGAGGCACACATATTTCGCCACATGGACATTAGATTTTAAAATTGTTGTTGGGAAGAAAAGAAGGCCTATTACAAGGAGTTGCCAAGTACCTGACTGGAAATACATTGTTTGTATACTAGCAGACAGTGTTGGAACAAAGGAACGAGTCCTTGCTTCCCCAATACACAGAAGATTTGGTTGGACGAGTTTAATCACATGACTAATGGGCTGTTGCAGGAATGTGAACTTGCCACAGAGTTTTGAATGGAGACAGAAAGCTGTTTGCTCCTGGACTGGAAAAGACCTCTCTCTCCTGTCTGCTCTCATCTCGTTCTCACCAGCATTGGAATCCATTGAAGACATATGAACCCCAAGAGAGAAAAGTCTCCTACAGTGAACAAGGTTTAAGAAGAATACTGGGCCCCAACGAAAAGCAAGATCTACCTACAAGCAAAGACGATAGTGAGCTCGAAGCACAGTAACAAAAATCGCTCTTCAGATATTGCCTCAAACCTCTCCACTATTTTTCTTCTGTCTCTATTTACATGTGTGTATTGCATATGCATGCCAGCATGTGGTGCGGCGTGTATCCATAGGCGTTAACCAAATTAGAGTTTAAGTTTAAGTTTTAATAAATTTCACTTTTCTTCTTGAAACCTAAGAAGGCCTGTTTGTGCTCATTCCTTTGCCTTATAATTGGAAAGTGGTGAACAAGAATTCACCATGGGGGAGCTCAAAAGACAGTGTGTTTAAAAATTAAATCCTGTTACAATAAGACCAGTTGAAGGCTGAAAGAGACCCCTAGACACTTTTCTCACCTGGTCGTAACATCTGGGACAGACAGATTTTTGGTCTCGCAGGGAATCAAGGGATAAGGGGATTTGGCAGGAAAGTGGAATTGAGGCCTAAGATCAACCATGATCGTACTGAATGACGGAGCAGGCTCGATGGGCCATATGGGCTACTTCAGCTCCTATTTCTTGTGTTCTTGTGTTCCATCACTTTACTGATGATTGAGAGTAGACTGATAGGGTGGTAATTGGCCGCGTTGGATTTGTCCTGCTTTTTGTGGACAGTACACACCTGGGCAATTTTCCACATTGCCGGGTAGATGCCAGCATTGTAACTATACTGGAACAGCTTGGCTCGGGGTGCGGCTATTTCTGGAGCACAAGTCTTCAGTACTTTTGCTGGAATGTTATCAGGGCCCATAGCCTTTGCAGTATCCAGTGCCTTCAGCCGTTTCTTGATATCACATGGAGTGAATCAGATAGGATGAAGACTGGCATCTGTGATGCTGGGGACCACAAGAGGAGGCCGAGATGGATCATCAACTTGGCACTTCTGGCTGAAGATGGATGCAAATGCTTCAGCCTTGTCTTTTGCACTGATGTGCTGTGCTCCCCCATCCTCTCTCAGGGATCACACTGTTTTCAGGTTGGATGGAGAATATATATTGTGATAGGCAAGGTATCACAATTGTGTGGGGCAGGCTGGATGGACAAGAGGGTCTTTATCTGTCTGTCATTGTTTGTATTGCTTCTCCAGTTTGTTAATGTCAACGGGATAGGGGAGGGAGGCTTAAAATGAAGTTGTCTTATTTTCTTTCCCATTTTTCTACATCAGAAGTCACAGTGGCTCGGAATGTGCTCGTAAATATTTACAGCAACCCATATTTTGCAACATATAACAGCTGAACGACTGTAAAGCTGTTTATCCTCTTCCTTTAGTGTCGCTCGCTGTAGTATTCCAGAGATTGCGTGCAGACTTACTCTGTAGTTGGAATGAGCCCTGTTGTTGCTGAACTTTCCCAATGGCACGTGTTCAGAATAACCAGGGGAGTACATTCCTTCTGAAGGCCCTGTGGGCACGTGGTGGAAAATGAACCAAAACCCGGTTTCCTGCAATATAAACATGCTGATGAATGCCTGAACTTCCAAAAGGTGTTTCTCTGCAGTTTAAACACGGCCTAAAGTACCCCAACATGTTACTCTGACCTTCCAATAAATGCTAACAAATGGCACAACAGACTACCTACCTCAGAGCCTGCAGCTGAACAGTTGATGAGATTATTGTTGGGGTTTGCAATCCAAAATGTGGAGACAGCACTATAACAGAACAGCAAAGATTTACCTTAGGGTAGTAGTGACTTGCAAACATTTAGAATTTATTGTCCAATTCAAGTTAATACAAAAAAAAACTTAACTAATACCATGGTATGTTGCATATGTAACAGGCATTAAAAAAACCCATTTGTATGAAGGAAGTTAAACTTTATTAAGATACTTAAGATGTTATTCCTTTTAATGTAATGAATCTGACCTTTTATAAACACAGAATTGTTCATGTAAAGGCTTTCAATCATCTTCTCTCCCTGTGCCTCTACTTTGACACATTTCAAAAGCAGAGTTAAATGTTAAGCCGTTCAGAATCCAACTTTACACTGGGTTTCAAATAGATCCCAGAGCTTCTAACCCAGGGTTGTCCAACTTTTCGGGCAGAAGGCCGAGGTACAATTTTTGCTCGGCCTGGGGGGCCGGTGAGGAACTTTCGAAAGATAAAGGCATTAAAAATTTATCTTACTTATAAAGACAACAACAAATGTGCATTTTTGTGAAGAAGTTTTAAATGAGAATATTAATTAATTGACTTACTTTCTCATCACTATATTGAAAACTAATTTAGTGACATACCCGGCATTGTTTCTGCTTGCATAAGTAGTCAATCTGTGCCCACACACTTAATGTAGCAATGCAGAGTATTCTGGATAGATATCCGTTAGTCATGAGTGATCATGATCTCTCTCTCTCTCTGTTTCTCTCTCTCCCTGTGTTCCCCCTTCTCTGTGCTGTTCCCCCCTCTATGTTCTCCCCTGTCCCCTCTCTCTGTGCCTCCTTCTTTCTGTTCCCCCCTCTCTGTTTTGCCCCCTCTCTCTCTCTGTCCCCCCCTCTCTCTGTGTTGTCCCTCCTCAGTCTCTCTATTCCCCCCTCTCTCTTCTTTTCCCCCCTCTCTTTCTGCTCCCCACCCACTCTCTCTTTCCCATGCAAACCCACCCACACCTCTCTCTCGCTCTCTCTCTCTTTCTGACAGCTGCACTGAGTGGGAGTGCTCAGCAAAGCAGCTTTTTGCTCAGTCAGTTTGTTTAAAAACATTGCACTACCAGTTTCACAGCTCAGCTGCTGAAGTAGGAACGCGCTTCTCAACTTTGACAGTTTCAGTGTTTTCCGGCGTTTTTTTTAAAAGCCCGCCGGAAAGCCCTGAAACTGTCAAAGTTGGAAAGCATGTTCCTGCTTCAGCAGTTGTCAGCTGTGAAACTGACACCGCAATGCTTTTAAAAAGGCTGGTCTGCAAGAAGAAGGCAATGCGAAATTTCCCATCTCCAGTCATGGAGCCCTGGCGGGGATGAGGAACGGCCCCGGGTACAGTTTACACCTGCTGGCCGGATAGAAACCTTTGGCGGGCCGGATCCTGGCCTGTAGGCCGTATGTTGAACAACCCTGTTCTAAAGGGTTGTTTCCACATGTAAGCTCTGCTTACGAGGCTGTAAAGGAGAATAGTGTGTGACTAAGTGAATAAGGTTAAGCGTTACCTGTATCTCAGTGCCACACACTCCAAAGTGAAATTGTTCATCCTTCAGTGACCTCATGAATATAGACACAGGGCTGAATTTTGTTGAGGTCCCAACCTGGGGATCTGTGGCAGTGTAGGGCGGGGGGGAGCTGGAAGATCATACGTAGCCCGGTGCAGGGAGTGCCAGGCCTGATCCTCCTGGCGGCTGCAAGGCTCCGTAGTGGGCCTCCCCCCGCCGCTCGGCAACAGGACCCAACTTTAAATATTTAAATTAAGTACATGAATACATTTAAATAAAATTGACCGCGATCCTACCAGCTGCCCAGTATCTTCCGAACGGCGGCCTGCACTCACGCGCCTTCACTTTTCTGTCCAGGTAAAGCTGGCGCCACCGAGGTGAGGAAGGAGTTTATTTAGGATTTTTAGTGTAGTGAGGTGGGGGGGGGGGGGGGGGGGGGTTCCAATCAGCAAGTGTAGAGCAGGGGAGGGGCGGGGGGGGAGGGGTGACCTCAGCACTTTGAACAGTTCCAGGGGAAGGTCAAATCTTCCATGTAAGTTTTTTTTGGTGGGGAGAGGGCAACTATTATATGTAAATGTTATTGGTTCTGGGGGGGGTGGGGAATGAGGCGATTTTTTTCCTGCTGTGTACAGTGTGGGGTACAGGTTTAAATATTTAAATATAGTGGCAGGTCTGGCTCAACTTTGAAAATGGTGCCAGCGCCTGCGCGGGGGCAGCTGGTGCCATTGCTGCATCGCATTGCCAATCCCCACCAAGCGATTGGGGGGAGGGGCCGACTGGTGAATTATCGTGAGCTGCCGCGCGCTAGACTACAGTGGCATGATGGTGCGCGGCCTACATGTGTGGCCCACCATTTTTTGCGCCTTAGCGGCAGGAACATTAAATCCAGGCCACAAAATGTAAAATCTTCCGTAGAAAGAGGCCATTCGGCCCATCATGCCTCTGCTGGCTCTTTGATTCCATTTTGACACCATTTTCCCCATAACCCTCTAAATTAGTCCTCTTCATGAGCATTTCCAATTGCCTTTTGAAAGTCTTTATGGAATCTGCTTCCCTATTACCCTTACAGGTAGTGCTTTCCAGATCTTAACTACCATCATTTCCCCTTCACTGTTTTGCCAATTATTTTAAATCTATGTCTCTGGTGACCGACCCATTTGTAAGAGGAAACAGTTTCTCCCTACTTATTCTACCAAAAACCTCATAATTTTGAATACTTCTATTAGGTCTCCCCTTAACCTTCTCTGACGTAGGAGAACAATTCCAGCTTCTCCAATCTCTCCACATAATTGAAGTCCTTCATCCCTGCTACCTTTCTAGAAAACCTCCTCTGCTTCCTCTCCAAGGCCTTGACATCCTTCCTAAAGTATGGTACCCAGAATAGTGCATAATACTGCAGCTGAGGCCTAACCAGAGATTTGCAGAGGATTCGCATGACTTACTTGTTTTTGTATTCAATGTCCCTATTGAGAAAACCAAGTATCCTATGCATTCTCTGAACTACTTTATCAACTTGTCAAAGATTCATGGATATGTACCCTGTTTGGGCTGAATTTTGTTGAGGTCCTGATGTCCGGATCCGTGGCGGGGGCCAGAAAATTGTACCGGCTGCGGCTGCCACGGTGTCCGACACCGGGAGTACCGGGTCCGATCTTCCTGACATGGCAAGGCTCCGCGGCGGCCCCTCCTCCACCCCCCGCTGCTGGGCAACGGGATCTGACTTCGAATATATAAATTAAGAAAATGAAGACATTTAAATAAAATTGTCAGCGATCTTACCAGCTGCCATGTGGCGGCTGGCACTCACGTTCCTTCACTTTCCCATTTGGGGAAAGCTGGCACCACCGAGGTGGGGAAGGGGGGGGTACATAAGATTTTCAGTGTAGTGGGTGGGGGGAGGGGGGGGATACAGGGTCCAATCAGCATGTGTAGTGTAGGGGAAGGGGGGAAGGGGGTGACCTCTGCAGTTTGAACAGTGTTGGGGGGAATAGGGGGACGGTCAAATCTTCCAGAAAAGTGTTTTGTGGGGGGGAGAAGGCAACTATTATATGTAGGTGTTATTGGGGGAGTGGAAAAGGGCCATTTTATTTCGCGATGTACTTGGAGGGCACGGCTTTAAATATTTAAATTTAATGGCAGGTCAGGTTGCCCTTTAAAAATGGTGCCATGCCTGCGCAGAGGCAGCCGTTGCCGTTGCCAGTGTCACAAAGCCAGCCCCTGCCGTGTGAGTGGGGGGTGGGGGGGGCAAGGTGGCCCGACTCGAGTATTATCCTGAGCCGTTGCGCATTAGATCACGGAGACGTGGTGGCGTGCGGCCCACACAAGCCCCCTTCCTGCCGGTGTTTAAGCCAAGTCTTTGTTATAGCCACAGTATCAAAATCTCATGTGGCAACTTGCACCTGCCGCTCAGCAACATTATTAGTAACGCTCCCCACATTAACACACATGCATATCAACATCATGCTTCTCTGCTTTGACTTTTCCTCCATTACCTGCAAAGATAGGTGAATGTAAATCTCCAGGTCTCTCTGTTCCTGCATCCCCCTTTAAAATGTAACCAATTTGGTTATACTGCCACTCCTCATTCTTCCTTCCAAAATGCATCAGTTGCAAACTTCTCTGCATTAAATTTCATCTGTCATGTGTCTGCTCATTTCACGAGTCTGCCTAGGTCATCCTGAAGCCTGCTACTATCCTCCTCACTGTTTACTATGTTTCCAATAGAGACACAGAATTCTTGCCATTTGTGATTTGATAGCTAACGTGTATTCCTAAGGCTGTCTCTGGCAAACTATTTTAATGCATAAAACACAGGAGCTGGGGATCTTTGGCGTGCATTTGTTCGAGTTTAGATTTCACTTTTCACGGCATTTTTGGATTATGTCACAATGAAGGTGAACTTCGTCCCTGGTTAAATTACCTGATACATGCACCAATGCTTAACTTCCAGATCTACACCAGACTGTTAAAGCAGTTTATTAAAAGTCTTCTACTTAGTAAATCCAAACAAATTTGATGAGTTGATGCAGGAATATCCATAAAATACAAATACCTGATGTTGCAATTGCTTTGTGAGAAATTCGTGGACAAAAGCTCAATGCATCAATAAATAATTTCTTTGCCCGCTTTCTTAAAGATGCTAGCTCATTAAGCAACCAGGGAATATTTTTGAAGCCTCTCCTGCTCTGCTACGGTAACTTACTTCTCTGCTCTTCTTCGAAATATTTTCTGACCAGCTGAGGTAGATGGGGCCTTGATTTAAAGTCTCACCTGACAGATGGCACCTCCAACAGTGTAGGACTCCCTCAGTACTGCATTGAACTATCAGCCTGGATTATAGGTTCAAGTGTCTGGAGTGGGACTTGATCCCACAAACTTCTGACTCAGAGGGGAGAGTGCTACCAAAGCCCAGAGAAAAAAACGTTTTTGAACTTCCCAATGTATCATGATTTCCCTAAAATTCTGCAACAGATAAACATCTCCATCAGGGCTAAAAATAGGATATCAATAAAATGTAATTTCTGCACCAACAGGTCTGTGGATGTAACAGCAAATTTATCAGATAGATGAAAATCGGATTAATAATTATAATCTAAATTTAAACTAACTGTAATCTGAATCATTTCATCTCTAGTCTGTATCAGAATTAAAAATAAAATTAAAGTCTGATTACAATTTGCTTACCCTGGTTTTGATTTTCAGCAAAAAAATATGCCCACCGCTGGAATTTGTTTTTAGTAATGGTTCCAATCACAAACACATTCTTTTGTTTATTGAGCTTCATAAAAATGTTATGGTGTTATGGTTAATTATAAAGTGACAAAAGCTTGACTTCTGGCATCCAATAACATGAAAATAGGTTTGAAATGGGAGTTCAGAACTTTCTGTGGTTTTCCATTACGCCTTTGTTTTTGTCTTTTTAATCTAACTTTTAAAGACTATTCTGTGCGATTCATGACATTTACCCAATTTGAACATCGGGAAAAGAGGACTAAGCATAATGAGAAATGGGATGGGCTCCAGATGGCAGTCAATAATGGCAACTTTTGTACACAACCAAATGGCCCGTCAGTGTTCAAAGTATCTCTCACTGCTGCTGATGGGAAGTGGGATGTCGAAGTTGTGTTAGGTCCTTCGTACCCTGGAAGTGCAGAAAGCAAAGAAGTTCTTTTCATTCACTAGTGCTATAGTTTATTGACACTAGACTTTGGTGCTGCAACGTCAGATGATGTGTTAGTGTACAGAGATTGCAGCAGGAAGTCACGTCCTTACCACATGGTCTGTAGTGAGGATGGGAAATTGGATGAAGAGTCACCTTGGTGCCTCTCAGGTGACTGCCCAGGCTCAGTGGATAACACCCTTACCTCTGAGCCACAAAGTTAAAGTCCCTCTGCTTCTGGGACAGATTATACATCTTGTGTAATGTGTCTGCAAGAGATTCAAGCCTGCCCTCCAGGGACCTGGGCACAAGATCTAGGCTGACACTTAACTATAGTACGGAGAGCGCTGCACTGTTGGAGGTGCATTCTTTCAGATGTGATGTTAAACTGAAGCCCTGTCTGCCTTCAGGTGGATGTAAAAGATCCCATCGCAGCATTTGAAGAGCAGAGGAGGTGCCCTGGCCAATATATATCCCTCAACCAACAGCACTAAAATTGATTATTTGGTCATTATCTCATTGCTGTTTGTGGGAGCTTGCTGTGTCCAAATTGGCTCCCACATTTCCTACATTACAACAGTGACTACATTACAAAAATTACTTCATTGGCTGCAAAGCATTTTGGGACATTTTGAGGTCAGGAAAGGCACTACATAAAATGCAAGTCTTTCCACTTTCTTTGGACAGTGCCAGAACTGAAATATTCTGTCAACTGAATTCTTGGCTTTCTTCCTTATCTCATGGCATCTCCTGCTGTACCCCTTCCTGCAATCTTCCATGTGGTGTTGGCCCAGCTGGTGATTTTCCACTCAGTTTATTTTCATGCATCTGGACTGCAGTTGTGCCCTTGACCTCAATGTTCCTGTTTTCCCAGCCAGTACCACTTGGCAAACAAATTTATCATCAGTGAAATACACCTTTCTAGTTGATTATTCAACCTCGCTCTAAAGTGTTTACCCAGTACATTTGTACTGGCAAAAAATGTTATGTTTCACAACAAAATTCATATAAAAGAAGGAATTTCCTTGCAGATGGACTTGTGGTGCCCATAACAACCTTTTGGTTGATGTGATGGAATGAATTTGTGTATGGAGGAATATTCCAGAATCATCTATTGGGACTCAAATTGTCAACATGCGGTATTTTGATTTAGAACCATAGGAATTTACAACACAGAAAGAGGTCATTTCAGCTAATTGTGTCTGTTTTGGTTCTTTACTGCCCATTGTCTCCTTGTAGCCCTGTATATTCCTCTGCGAGAAATATTGACCCATAATTTCCCTTAAAAGATGCAATGGTCTTTGCCTCAAGTACTCGCTGCTCCAGCAATTCTCTGCACCAAAAATTCTTCGTAACCCTCTCTCCTCATCCTTCTTTATTCACTCTATTAAACCTCTTCATAATTTTAAAAACATCTATTAAATCTCCACTGTTTCAATGGAGGTAGTCCCACCAACTCAAAACCTTCTTCATAAGTATAATTTCCCACCCTTGGCATTATTCTGATGAATCTATGCTGACACACTCTATTGGTTTATTGTGCTTTCTATAATGGGGTATCTATAACTGCACCAATACACTATCTGTGGACTAATCACTGTCATGGTATGGCACTGGATAAGCAACCCACAGGTCAAACTTCCACCATAGCAAGTAGTGAATTTGAATTCAATATTCTGATCTGAAAATGACTATTTTGGAGGAACCCGCCACCACTAGCAGGTCTGGTTTACATCTGATTCAAGTCCCGCAGAATGCAGTTGACTCAATGCCCTCAGGACGACTAGAGATGAGAAATTATTGTGTCTTTATCAGCAATGTCCACATCCCAAGAACAAATTTTCTTTAAAACAATAATTTTTAGCAATCATATGTCAATTTCTAGCTTTAAAAAAAACAGCAAAAATCCACTTGTTGCCCAGAGTTTGATCTTTAGTTTACAGAAACCTAAATTAGGGGAGAGCCTGGCAATGGTTATATGTAGAGTCCAACAACCTTGCCTATTAAGCCCCTAATATTTGGACACTGATACAGGTGAAATGCAGGGTGTTTATCTCTGGAGGAGAACAGATTATCTTGTCATTTTATATATTTCAGTACTTCTCTGTAAAAAACCTGACTGCCTCTGCCCTCGAGTGAGTGTACTGATGAACAAGCCCTGTTTTCGCTCAGTTCTTGTCTCATCATGTGGCATTATTGGGCTGGATTTTAAATGCTTGCCGCCGATCTCGGCAGTGAGCTTCAAAGATGGTGGACTGCTCGTCACGGAGCCGCTGTGCTGAGGCCCGGGGCGGACTGCCCCCTCCCCACCACCCCCCCCCCCCCCCCCGAGGACGAGAGGGCAGTCTATCCCCGGCAACGGTGTCTGGTGCCACTGCGCAGGTGCCGACGCCATTTTGAAAGGGCTTCCAGTCCTTACATTTCATTTAAATATTTAAAGCAATAGACATTTTAGATTTAATTTAAAATGTTAAAGAAATGTTTCTATCCCCTCTCCCATGCCCCCCCCACAATATCCATTCAGTTCAATCCTTGCCCTCTTCCCCCCCAAAAATACTTACCTTGTTGACCTGACCTTCCCCCCACAAAAGTCATAGTGAAATACAGCACCGAAACAGGCCCTTTGGCCCACCGAGTCTGTATCAACCATCAATTTATACCAAACCTACATTAATCCATTTTCCCTCTCACATCCCCACCTTCCCTCAATTCTCCTACCACCTACCTACACTAGGGGCAATTTTTTTTTTACAATGGCCAATTTACCTATCAACCCGCAAGTCTTTGGCATGTGGGAGGAAACTGCAGCACCCGGAGGAAACCCACGCAGTCACAGGGAGAACTTGCAAACTCCGCACAGGCAGTACTCAGAACCGAACCCGGGTCACTGGAGCTGTGAGGCTGCGAGGCTAACCACTGCGCCACTGTGCCACCCAAAGTCCATTATCTTTCAAATTCAACCCCTTCCCACCATCCCCTCCACCAATCAGAATAGTTTGACCTCGCTCCCTACCTCCCGCACTGAAATACTTACCTGCTCCCCCCTCTCCACCAGTGTCCCACATCAGATCTCTGAATGGAGATCCAAAGGTGCGGCAGTGCTGGCTGCTGTCACCAATATGGCACCAGAACGGATGGCGGGAGCGGGTAAGCATTTCATATATTCATTTGCATTTTTTTGACTTTGCTAATGCTGCTCCCATCGCTGAGCGGCAGGGTACCGACACGAGGCCTTGCCGCCACCGGCAATATCGGACCGGGCCTTCCTGCCTTGAGGCCATGGCGGGCTTCTCCCAGAGACATTTTCTGGCACACCCCCCGCCACAATCCCAGACGTTGGAGGGCTGTAAAATCCATCCCATTGTGTCTGGAGAGAATAGGAGCCTTGAGTAATCAGCTCCTTCAACTTATTATTCCAGCTACAGAATCATTTGTAACAGTTATGGATGGAAGAGATAGGAATGTTAGGAACGGGAACAGGCCATTCAACCCCTCATGCCTGCTTCACCACTCAATCATGGTTGATCTGCACCTCAACTCCATTTTCCACCCTTAGCTCCATATCCCTTGATATCCTTACCCAACAAAAATCTAATTTGAAAGCTCCAATTGTCCCCCAACATCCACAGCCTTTTGGGGAGAGAATTCCAAATTTCGACCACCCTTTGCCAGATAAAACTGCTTCCTGGTTCTGCTCCTGAATGGCCGAGCTCTAATTTTAAGGTTTTGTCCCCTCGATCCCCACCAGAGGAAATAGTTTTACCATATCTAACCTAACGCAACATTCTAAATAACTCAACCAGATGCTCAATTCTCTATTCTCAAGCCAAGTTTAAGCAACCTGTCTCATCATTTATAAAGATCATAAAATGATGCATTGCGATGGCTATCAGAATATTGTGTTGCCTTTTCCCCACTGTTGGGTGTCCAGACACTTGCAAGCTCAAGCTGAGAGATAAAATACCTGGCTGGTCTCAAAGGGCATTTAAGTCTGAAATAGTCTCTTGCTATAACTAAAAGTGTTTGAGTATTCACAAACAATAAAGTTGGTGAGCAATCGAGGAACTAGTACCGTGCTCAAAGATATACCGAAAAACATCTTCCAATAAACATGGAGGAGTTCCAGGTGGAACCTTTCTAGCATATTAATTTTATAAGGATGGTTGGGAATCTGAGCCTTATAAAACTAATGTCCTGGGAAGGTTCCATCTGGGCATTCGCCACGTTTATCCAGAAGTTTCAACCATCTGAACTGAAGAACCATCTGCTGCACAGATTTCACTGATTCCTCCGGAGAGGTGTCATTAGCCGATTTGTTAAGGTGGTTAGATGCGTAGCTGCTTCTTGGGGCATTGCGTGACTATCAGTGACAGCCATTTAGCTCCAATAGCATAAGGAACATATATTGCAGGAGGAAATGCCCACCAGCTGAAGCCCTAACTATTTCTCTGACTCTTTGGGCATCCATTGCAATGGTCTATGGAGCCCAGGTGGTCTTCTGTGCCCATCAGTTGGATAATATCTATTCAAATTTCTAAGGACCTTGAAAGCAAGACTCCAGAGGGTACCTTTTCTAAATCAATGGAAATGGACTGAAAATCACAGTCTGTTTGTGCATGATTTCCTGATACATACTTCTGGTGGGTGATACTCTGCTTGAGAGCATGTTAGCAGGAAATCTACCCTCCCAGGGTCCTGTAGCAGCAGTGGAATCCTTGCCTCTTGCAATTTTAGATACAAGGGGAAGTTTTGTGAGGCCTCACGCTAGCAGCAGGATTTTGTATGCAGCTAACTCCAATCAGGAAATTGCAGGCTGCCTTTCTATGATGGGCACTGGCTGCAGTGGTTGCTCCCCTTCCTCCCACTCCCTCCCAGGCACAGGCCTCGCAAACTTTGTCCTATACAGTAACACTGCAGATACCAGTAGAGATTGACTTGGATACAAGCTGGGAAAACTCAGTTGTACAGCCAGCTTGTCTCGAACTCAATTTGGGGAAGTTGAGAACTATACATGTGTATTCAATGTATTCACTGCTCTGATACCTGTTCTGCTAAGTTACTCTACAGCCAGGGTGAAGCAAACATAGTGCAACACTACCTTCTGGAAGTGGCTTTACAAGCCAACTCAAATTAGAGCTAATGTGGCTATCATTATACTACAGCTTCTGCCTCATTGCAAAGTAGAAGACAATTAACAGAGTGCAAATACCTTTCAAAATTTTCTCAGTAGGGGTATGTAGAGACAAATGATGTCATGATACTATTGACCTTTGAAAAGCTTATCTGAAACTGGAGCGGAGCCCTCAGTGTTAATCTCCACTCACTGTGTTGTGCACGTTCCTTCCTTCGAGCTGTTGATAGCTTTGGGCTGCCAACTTTGACTTTATACTATGGCATCGTTGGAAGAGCACACACATGCCTTTACTGATGAACATGAACAGACTGTAGTTGGAGTTTCTAAAGATATCAGTCTTACAGAGACAGCCTTTTAATAACTCCGCTTCTAGCTACCACAGAGCATTGTGTGATCCAGCCACTGACTAGTCAGCTGGTTGTGGAGTGGCATTAGCTGAATAAAGCAGATACGTTGTTACACAGAGCATGAGAACATTCTCCAGGTTTGTTTTATACCTAGCGTGCAGAAGTCTGAGCTCCCTGCCACAAGCAGCTCACTATTCTAATCTTGGATAAAAAAGTTTATTTTGTTTTGAACTTGTACGACAACAAACATTAAAGTTACAAAAATAAAACATCAGCTGTAATATTAACCCCCTGATAACTACATAGTATTTACAACACAGAAACAGTCTATACATCCATATAGCCCAACTGGTCTATACCAGTGTTTCAGTTCCATATAAGCCTATACCCACCTTATTTCATGTAACCCCATCAATATATCCTTGAATTCCTTTCTCCTCATGTTATCCGGCTTCCCCTTTAATGTATCTATGCTATTTCCTCAACAACTTACTGTGATAGTGCATTCCAAATACTAACCAATTTCCGGGTAAAGACGTTTCGCCTGAATTCCGAATTAGGTTTAGAGTCAGAGAGAGATACAGCACTGAAACAGGCCCTTCGGCCCACCAAGTCTGTGCCAACCAACAACCACCCATTTATACTAATCCTACATTAATCCCATATTCCCTACCACATCCCCACCTTCCCTCAATTCTCCTACCACCTACCTACACTAGGTGCAATTTACAATGGCCAACTTACCTATCAACCAGCAAGTCTTTAGCTGTGGGAGGAAACCAGAGCACCCGGTGGAAACCCACGCAGTCACAGGGAGAACTTGCAAATTCCACACAGACAGTACATAGAACCGAACCCAGGTTGCTGGAACTGTGAGGCTACGGTGCTAACCACTGCGCTACTGTGCCGCCCCATTAGTGACTATCTGATATTTATGGCCCATAGTTCTGCTCTCGTCCACAAGTGGAAACATCTTCTCTACATCTACCGTATCAAACCATTTCATAATCTTGAAGACCTCACTCAGGTTACCCCCTCAGTCTTCTCTTTTCTAGAGAAAAGAAACCCAGCCTACTCCATATTTCCCGATGGGAATAACCTCTCAGTTCTGGTAACATTCTAGTGAATCTTTTTTGCACCTTCCCCAGTGTCTCTATATCCTTTTTATAACATGGAGATCAGAACATTCACAATACTCCTAATACGGGCTAACCAAGGTTCGATACAAGTGTAAAATAATTACTTTGCTTTTCATTTCTATTCCTGTATAAATGAACCCCAGTGCTTTTTTAAATGACCTTATTAACCTGTGTTGCTGCTTTTAGTGATCTGTGTATCTCTACCCCAGATCCATCCCTCTGCTCCTCTACCTCATTTAAACACAGATTTTCCAATGAGAATGTGGCCTCCTGCTCTGCACTGAGAGCTGGTGAGTCTGGTGAGAGGGAGTTTTAAGGGTTAATTTCTATTTAAAGTCTTTTTCTTTTCTCTTTTTTCTTTTTCTTCAATTTAGCAATTAAAAATTACTCCTTAAGTTAAGAGAAGTTAAATTTTATTCTAGCCTTAAAACAGGGGTATACAAGCTCTCCGAAAGCAGCTGCAGCTAGTCACTTAGGTAGCTAGCTTAAACTGGTTTTCAGAAGCTTGAATCAGTTGTTTTTCGGTAAGTATTAAAGCAGGACTTCCTCAGTGCTGCTTTGTCTGCACTGAGCTGCTTTGAGTGCACAGAGCGTAAAATGGGAATTTGGTGAGTGAGGGGGTTCGGTGAGGGAGGTCCTCCTTTCTTTCTTTACTTTTCTTCAGCCTCCAGTAGGTGGCTCTTACTTCAGTACAGGAGAAGAAGCTGATTGGTGAGTAACTGGTAAGTTATTCTACTTAGTCTAATTGTACTAAATAGTTTTTAAAGTTACGGTATGGCAGGTCAGCTCAGCCAAGTGGAATGTACATCCTGCGGTATGTGGGAAGTCATGGATGCATCATTCTTCGAGGATGTAACTAGTAGAGTTGATGAGAGGGAGCCAGTGGATGGGGTTTATTTGGACTTTCAGAAGGCTTTCGACAAAGTCCCACATAAGAGAATAGCATGTAAAATTAAAGCACATGGGTTTGGGGGTAGTGTATTGCAATGGACAGAAGATTGGTTGGCGGACAGGAAACAAAGAGTAGGGATGAATGGGTCTTTTTCCGAATGACAGGCAGTGACTAGTGGGGTACCACAGGGATTGGTGCTAGGACCCCAGCTATTCACAATATATATTAATGATTCAGATGAGGGGAATAAATGTAATATCTCCAGATTTGCAGATGACACAAAACTGGCTGGGAGGGTGAGTTGTGAGGAGGATGCAGAGAGGCTTCAGGGTGATTTGGACAAGTTGAGTGAGTGGACTAATGCATGGCAGATGTAGTAAAATGTGGATAAATGTGAAGTTATCCACTTTGGTAACAAAAACAGGAAGGCAGATTATTATCTGAATGGCTATAGACCAAGAGAGGGGAATATGCAGTGAGACCTGGGTGTTCTCGTACACCAGTCGCTGAAGGTAAGCATGCAGGTGCAGCAGGCGGTAAAAAAGGCAAATGGTATGTTGGCCTTCATAGCGAGAGGATTCGAGTACAGGAGCAGGGATGTCTTGCTGCAATTATACAGGGCCTTGGTGAGGCCACACCTGGAATATTGTGTGCAGTTTTGGTCTCCTTATCGGAGGAAGGATGTTCTTGCTATTGAGGGAGTGCAGCGAAGGTTTACTGATTCCTGGGATAGCCGGTCTAACGTATGAGGGGAGATTGAGTCGGTTGGGATTATATTTGCTGGAGTTCAGAAGAGTGAGGGGGGAATCTCATAGAAATCTATAAAATTCTAATAGGACTTGACAGGGTAGATGCAGGAAGGATATTTCCGATGGTAGTGGAGTCCAGAGCCAGGGGTCATAGTCTAAGGATACGGGGTAAACCTTTCAGGACTGAGATGAGGAGAAATTTCTTCATCCAGAGAGTGGTGAGCCTGTGGAATTCGCTACCACAGAAAGCAGTTGAGGCCAAAACATTGTATGTTTTCAAAGAAGGAGTTAGATATAGCTCTTGGGTCTAAAGGGATCAAAGGGTATGAGGTGAAAGCGGGAACAGGTTACTGAGTTGGATAATCAGCCATGATTATCCAATCGTGGATTGGATGGCGGAGCAGGCTTGAAGGGCCGAATGGCCTACTCCTGCTCCTATTGTCTATGTTTCTAAGTATACTTGGAATTTCAGAAGGCTTTTGATAAAGTCCCCCACAGGAGGTTGGTTAGCAAAATTAAAGCACATGGGATAGGAGGTAATATACTGGCATGGATTAAGGTTTGGTTAACAGGGAGAAAACAGAGAGTAGGAATAAACGGGTCACTCTCACGTTGGCAGGCTGTAACTAGTGGGGTACCGTAGAGATCAATGCTTGTACCCCAGCTGTTCACAATATATATCAATGATTTGGACGTGGGACCAAATGTAAGATTTCACATTTCGCAGATTACACAAAACTAGGTGGGAATGTATGTTGTGAAGAATATGCAAAGTGGCTTCAAGGGGATTTGGACAGACTTAGTGAGTGGACAAGAACATGGCAGATGGAATATAATGTGTAAAAATGTGAGGTTATCCACTTTGGTAGGAGGAATAGATGTGCAGAGTATTTCTTAAATGGTAAGAGATTAGAAAGTGTAGATGCATGAAGGGACCCGGCTGTCCATATCAATAAGTCACTGAAAGCTAACATGCAGGTGCAGCAAGCAATTAGGAAGGCTTTAACCTTGTTAGCCTTTAACACAAGAGGATTTGAGTACAGGAGTAGTGAAGTCTTGCTTCAATTGTATAGAACCTTGGTTAGACCTCACTTGGAGTACTGTGTGCAGATTTGGTCCCCTCACCTTAGGAAGGATATTATTGCCACAGAGGGAGTGAAACGAAGGCTCACCAGACTTGTTCTGGGGATGGTAGGACTATCCGATAAAGAGAGATTGGGGAAACTGAGCCTGTATTCTCTAGAGTTTCGAAGAAAGAGAGGTGATCTCATTGAAACCTACAAAATACTTAAAGGGATAGACAGGGTAGATGCAGCTAAGATATTTCCCCTTTTTGGGGAGCCGAGAGCTAGGGGACACAATTTCAAAATAAGGTGGAAGGAGCTTAGGACAAAGATGAGGAGAAATTTCTTTACTCAGACGTTTGTGAATCTTTGGAATTCTCTACCCCAGAGAGCTGTGGAAGCTCAGTCATTGAGTATGTTTAAAGCAGAGATTGGCAGATTTCTAAATACGAATGACATAAAGGGATATGGGGATAGTGTGGGAAAAAGGCATTGAAGTGGATGATCAGCCATGATCGTACTGAATGGCAGAGCAGGTTCGATGGGCTGAATGGTCTACTCCTGCTCCTATGTTCCTTAATATTTCCACCAAAATGTATCACCTCACAGTTATCTATATTGAAGTTCATTTGCCAGTTCCATGTCCATTCTGCAAGTTTATTCATGTCTTCCTGTATTTTGTCTCAGTCCTCCTCCATATTAACTACAGGAACAGGAAGAGGCCATTTAGCCCCTCGAGCCTGTTCTGTCATTCATGGCTGATCTGTGCCCTAACTCCAAATCCCCACCTTTGCCCCATATCCCTTAATACCTTTGGATAACAAAAGTCTATCAATCTATAAATTTAACAATTGATCTAGCATCAGGAGCCATTTGTGGAAGAGAGTTCCAAACTTCTACCGTCCTTTGTGTGTAGAAGTGTTCCCTTGTTTCACTCCTGAAAGGGCTGGCTCTAACTTTTAGATTTATTTATATCCTCAAATCGGTGTCATCAGCAAATTTCGAAATTGTACTTCCAATTCCCAAATAGTTTATGTAAACGTGAGCAACAGTGATAGCAGCAACCATTCATATGGAACACCACTTCCCACATTTTTCCTGTCTGCATAACTACCTTGAACCCCTCTTCACTGTTTTTTGTTTTGTAGCCAGCTTACTATCCATTCTGCTACTTGTCTCCTGACTCCGTATGTTCTGAACTTTGTCATCATATGGTACCTTATCAAAGGCCTTTTGAAATTCCAAAATATACTACACCAACTACATTATCTTTATCTACCTTTTCTTTCATTTCTTCAAAGAATTCAATTAGGTTGGTCAAGCATGATCTTCCCCTTTGAAATTCATGCTGACTACTCTGCATCATATTTTATGTTCCTAGATGTTTTTCTATTACATCTTTGATAAAGGATTCCATTATCTTTCTTACTACTGACACTAAACTAAAATACTCAGCCCTCATTCCCTCCTTTCCATCTCTTCATTCTAGCGATCCTTTTCTTTTGAACTTTGACGTTACCTTTTTCATGCTGGTGTAACTATTTTGTTTTCCCTGTCTTTCCTCCACTCAGTTTTCCTCCACTAGGGACTCTGACTCCTGCTGGGATACAGTTCCCATGGGAGCGGGTTGCTTTCCAGTAATGCAACTGGTAATTTTTCAAGCTGGATGTGTATTGGCAGGCTGTCTAACCTTGGGGAGGCATCGCACCAAACTTAATCTCATTCTTGCCTATCGTCCAAGCATTTCTTGATCTATATTAATGACCTAGACTTGGGTGCACAGGGCACAATTTCAAAATTTGCAAATGACACAAAACTTGGTAGTACAGTAAACTGTGAGGAGGCTAGTGACAGACTTCAGGAGGACATAGAAAGGCTGGTGGAATGAGTGGATACTTGGAAGATGAAATCTAATTCAGAGTAGTATGAAGTGGTACATTTTCTTAGGAAGAATGAGAAGAAGTATAAAATAAAGGGCTCAATTCTAAAGGGGGTGCAGGAACAGAGAGCTGGGGTATATGTGCACAAATCGTGGAAGGTGGCAGGGCAGGTTGAGAAAGTGGTTAAAAAGGCATATGGGATGCTGGATTTCATAAATAGAGGCAACGAGTACAAAAGCAAAGATAGAGAGAAACTGTTCCTATTGGCGGAAGGGTTGACTACCCGAGAACACCGATTTAAGTTGATTGGCAAAAGAACCAAAAACGACATGAAGAAAAATGCTTGAATGCAGTAAGTGCTTAGGATCTGGAATCCACTGCCTGAGAGAGTGGTGGAAGCGATTGGCCTCCTTCTGTACTGTAACCATTCTATGGTTCTTTGAAAGGCACTTTCTGGCAGCAGTCGCATGACACCAACCAAGAGTAGGATTCCTACTTAGGCCTCCCTAGTCAGTTGTTAGTTGTTGTAACTTTACTGTGGCCCTGACCAAGATCAGACAAGTCAACACAGACCAGTGATTGAATGTGGAACCTGCTTTGTCTACAATTAGCCAGTCACCACATCAGGTGGTGTATTTATTCAAGGAATCATTGAGCAATACATACCCTAATCTTGGTGTGTGGAATTGTTGTTTAATTAAAGGTTGGCAAATGCAGCATGACTGATTATAGCAGATATATGTACACACCCCTGATTTCTTCAGTATTTCCAGTGCTTGCTAAAACCAGACTAATCTGTTCCACTGCTGTTATTTTGATGGTTCTGAAGTTGGGAGCAATTGCAAAGCAACAAGTGCCAACAGATCTTGAATCTTTAAATCCTTGTTGGCAAAGGATTTTGAGAGTTAGCACTGCAATAATTTTTGATTGTTCATTCAGCAAAAAAGGTCAGAATCCAAGACTGAAGACTCAGATTTGGAGTTCAAAAACTGGTCAGCCAAAGGAGAGAACCAGAAATTAATTTTGGGATATGTATTTGGATTAATTAGGCAGTTAAAAGTCAGATAGAGTTGGAAATTAATGTTAATCTGGTCAGGGGAAAAACTAATGCAGATGTGTCTCCAGACAAATCAATGACTTTGCATTACTTTTCCATCACTAGCTTCAAAAGATATTAATAGTTAGATCGCAATAAGCTATTAAAAAAAAAGCTAATGGAATACTGGGTTTTATGGCAGGAAGAATTGAATATAAAAGTATCTAACGACGAATCTATAAAAAACATTATCAGGCCACTGTTGGAGTAGTGTGTGCAGTTTTGGTCTGCATATTATAGGAAGTTTGTTGAGACAGTAGAGAAGGTACAGCACAGATTCACTAAGATGCTGGTTGGTGTGAGGAAATACAGAGAATAACTTGAAAAATTTGCACTGTTTTCATTTGAACAGGGGAGATTATGGGATAACTTGATAGAAAAGTCTACATTTATGAAGGAATGAGTTGGTATAGGTGGAAATAGACTGTTTTCAGTGTTTGAAGGGTCGAGAATGAGAGGATATAGATAAAAGATTAAATAAGAGATTTAGGACAGAGAGCGGGGGAAACATTTTTAACACCAAGGGTTGTGAGATTGTGGATTGCAGACTAGAATTAGGGATTGAAGCAGAGACAATGGGCTGGATTTTATCAGCCCTCTGGAGACGGGAGGCCTCATAAAATGGCAGCAGAAGACGTCGGGAGGGAAGCCTGATGTCTTCTCACCGTCACGGGATACTCTCAACACTGGGAACGGCAGCAACATGGCTGCCTGCCGACTGGAAGCGGGCAGTCAATGAAACCAATTAATTGGCCAATTTACATCCACTTTCCGACCCCACTGGCATTTTACTGGCATCGGGACGGGCCCCTGCCATGTGGGGAGACTGCCTGGTAAACCGTGGTGGATTCCCAGTGGGCTCCCGGGGAGGTGGGGGGAGGGGGCCTTCCTTTATGGCCACTCCATGGCCCACAGAGGGGCCCTCCAACATCAAGGCCACCCCTGCAGCAATGAGGCCGCCACTGGAGGGCGCATGTCTCCGATTGCCAGGGCCTGCCTGCCTATTCCCGGCACATTAAATAAAACATCCTTATCTGACCTTTGAGGGTGCCTCAACATGCAGACGACCTCTGCTTCCTGCAGCCTCAGCTGCGGCCATCTCTATCAGTGGCGCTGCCGAGCCTGCTGAGCTGCCGGCCCACTGATTGGGCCGGAAGGTCAGAGAAGCAGGTTGCCATCCTCAATTGGACGGTGATCCTGTTGGTGGCTGCCGCCATTAATATCCCACCCAGGGTCCTGCTGTCTGTCCGCACAGGCTCGGGAGCTGATTTTGGTCCAGGTGGTGGGACAGCCTGGGATTTGGCCTAATTCAGACCCATGGCCCTGATATTAATTTGGAAGCTGGGAGTCAGAGGGGAGGCTGTTTTGTGGCTGAATTGAACAGCAGGGCCTATTCATATGTTTGCATCTGTTTCGCAGCTGCAGCCAGTCACACTGAGAGTCTGTGGGACAAGAAGGCCTCTGATACCAGGCCACAGCCAGGGAGTGGAGAAGAGAAAGGGAGGGCATGCCGGCAATTTCACACTACCGGCCAGTGTGCCGGTCTGCCAGCACGTTCCTGCCTCTGGCCTATTTTCTGAGAGGCTGGTTCTGGGAGGGTGGGGAGGTGGGTGCGGGGGCTGAGTGCTACCTGCCCGCCGGCATTGGGTAGCCTATTAAGCCAATTAAAGTACCTATTGAAGACACTCTCCTGACATCATCTAGATTTTCCAGCCGGCGTACGGGGTACCTGTTGAACCATAAGGTTGTCTGTGAAACAATGGCAATCTCCCAGCAGTCATTGGAGCTGGAGGCTCCATTCAATAGGCAAGGCGTTGCTCTAATATACGGTCACAATCACAGCAGTGCCCGTTGCTGTGAGGGGGTGCTTTCCCCCTCCTGCCCAGTGGCCCTAACCCTTTTAGCCCTTCTTATATACCCCATTCATGGCCAATGACCAGGAATGGACGCACCTTCATGCCTTCCTACATACTTGAGCAGCGTCCACTTCTGACGGTGGGGCTGCTGAACTCTCCGTGCTGGATGGCCTCCTATTGGCCCTCCAGCATCAGAAGCCCACTTGCCATTCTTAATTGGATGGCACTTGCGGAGGCAGCCAATTCGGAGGCTGCCTCCAGGAAGATCACTGAGCCCGTCTCGCTGGCGGCAAGTCTAAGCTCAGGACCCCGATTTAGACCTGGCATCGGGGTCCTGAAGGCCGCAGTAAAATGCAGCCCTATGGGTCTTGAGCCATGGATCGATTGTGGCGGGGGGGGGTTGGGGGATGGGGATTCAGAGACAACAGGGAGTCCACAACATTGGGTGGGGGGTCGGGGGGGGAGCTGAGACACATCAGGAGGGGAGGCCCAGAGCCACATTAAGGGTGGATGGGGGCGGAGAATCATTGGAGGGATGAATGGGGGAGGGGGCAAATCAGAGGCCGGGGCAGATCGAAGGTGTAGAGGTCGGGGGAGAGATGGTAAGGGTCTGGGCCACGAGATTAGAGGCCACAGGCAAAATTGCAGGTGCTGGGGGGGCGTGGGGGATGGAGAGAGGGGGCTGGTGGGGGAGATCTCAAGATTCTGCTCAGTGGGATATCATGGCTCTTTGGGGTGTTCGATCACAGGGAGTGAGTGAAGTAAGTGAACTGAATCTGGCAGGTCAAGTGGATAGACAGTAACCTCCTGGATCCAGCAGGCCTCACCTCCCTTTAGGGGCTGGTTTTCCCTGGCCCAGGAAACCTGGCCAGCCAGGGTTAAATTCAAAATGGAAATTAAATCTGTGGCATGCAGCCTTATTATAATATTCAAATGACCAACTGACCTCCTGGGAGCTAATTGGTCGCCCGCCCCACATTCCACCTCTGTTTGAACTGGAAGGGGTGGGTTTGAGTTTGAGATTTATCATATTTTTACATCCCACTTGACCCAAATCCACCCATTCTTTTATCTTGGTGGGGGGGGGAGGGTTTAAAGTTAACACCCATGTCAACATTTAAGAATAGGCTAGATTGGTGATTATAAGAAAGGGGGTTAAAAGGATATGAAAATGGAATGGGCACATGGAATTAGGACTGCAGCTCATGTGGATTCAACACACACTGATTGGGCTGAATGGCCTGATTCTGCGCTGTAGTTTCTATAATCCCATGGTTTTTCCAATTGTTTGGACTAACTACAACCTCTAAGTGGTACCCACCATCCATCACTGCTTGTTTTGCTGGACAACAAACTTGATGTAGTATTGGAGTGGGCAAAATCAAAGAATTGACTCTTACAGAACAAACAGTTTAACTCTGGCATAGGGACTTGAACATTGTATAAACCCAAATTCAGTCTCCTTTCTATCAACGCTCTCTTTTTCGCTTCCCCTTCCCAAAGTATTTGCCAGTTAATCCCCTCCATGCACAAAGGGCTTTTATGATTTGTTGATGCTCTGAGACTCACACTAATCCAACTCAATCATTAAGAGACAACTGTAATTTAGTATTGCCATATCATTATCTTGTACAAAACAGCAATCAACATCTTGAACTCACCAGAAATTCTGGAATCTAAAAAAAAACCTGAACTCCCATTTTCTTACATAAATATTTCACGTGGTGGAGAAAAGTGAGTTAGGATTTAAACAAAATATTGATTTTGTGGAATACTGACGGAAGTATGTGGAGGGGAGATACTTTCAATATTAATTATTCTGCTCCCCTTCAAACTGGGTGATGTTAAAATCATGCAGGAACCTGACTGTCAGAATAGCTTCACACTGGCCTTGTGTATCATGCAATTTCCCCCCCAGTCCCCATTACACCTCATGAAACTGCCAGTTGACTTACTTGCAGTCCTGCCTGGGTTTCGGGATGTAACCTGGATACACCCCATTTGTTATGCTCCTGCACATTTTGCTGTTACGATCTGATGGCAGTAGAGTCCCCGCCTTGACTAACAGTCCGAGGCAGTGATCAAATGTGTTTCGTTCCTCTGGACCATCTTCAGTGAAGAAGCAATGCCCCAGGGTCTTGTAGCCAATGACGTCTTTCACCTATAAAGAGAAATGAAATTGTCAGAACTTTACATGATGGCAATTACAACCTGCCCCTCTCAACTTACTTTCTACTTACCCAAAGTCAGTACCTTACCATTCCTGAAGCAGCCGAACAGATCAACACTTATAGGTTAGGGGTGGATTCTGTTGTTAAGGCGTTTAAGATAAATAACAGACCAAAAAAAAAGTTACAATAATGTTTTTCCTGCTTCAATACCAGACAGAATGGACGCCCAAAACAAATTTGGACTAAACTTCCTCTTTTAATAATATTGTAGAATTTAACAAAGCAATTTTGAAAGGCAGCTGCATTGCATTTTCAAGGGAATTCTCATTGTGCTGTGGTTGATATTTATCCCTCAACCAGCACTTGTGTGCAACTTGGCTGCTGTGTTTGCTTATATTACAATAGTGATGACAATTCATTGGGACACCCAGGGAAATGTAGATATGCAAATTATTTTTTGCTTCCTTGTGTGATCTCCAAGAACTGTAAATCCACTAACGTTAGTGGGAGTGAAATGGCTGATGTTGGCTCACTTGCAGTTATGCTGGTTTCACACCTGTTAGGCATGTAAATTGTCATTTAATTGGTAAGAATATTCATTCAGCTTTGGAGCTCTAGTTTATCTTTCTAATCTTGCTAAATTGGCAGCTACTCACTGGTTATCATTCAGAGTGCCTTAAGGCAGAAAACAGTGATAGGGATGTAGAGCGGGGAGATGTCACTGCAGAAAAGACCATTGATGGCCGACGTAGAGCTCCTAGGAGTAACAGAAATAGCAGCGAGAGATAGTAAGAGAGGGAGATTGGAGCAGAGTAAGAGTTACAGGGAGGAAGTAGTAGGATTAGGAAGAGGCACATGACAGAAATGCAGAAAGGTAGACAGCAACTGAGATATAGCAGGACAGAGTAGTTTGGGGGTTAAATGGAGCTGGTTTACTCTGGGTCTTGCTGATACTTTATAATGCCCCTTCTTGACCATCTCAAGAGATTTCCAAATTTGGCCACTTTCCTCATTAGCGCTGTGGGAAACGAATTCACATAGAAGCAAAGAAAGATTTGCAGCACACACAGGAGGGCATTCAGCCCATCGTGTCTGTGCTGGCACGAGTTCTGAGGATTCGTGTAGAGTCCCAGCAGCTGGGGCTTTCAAATCAACAAAATTTACCACAGAAAATCACGGGGAAAGAGCAAGCTCCACAATCACCAACAGCATCTTGGCTTCAAATGGGATCACACATGGT
Organism: Heterodontus francisci; assembly: GCF_036365525.1. Lineage (NCBI taxonomy): Eukaryota > Metazoa > Chordata > Chondrichthyes > Heterodontiformes > Heterodontidae > Heterodontus > Heterodontus francisci. The sequence continues at coordinate 10,912,385 of NC_090408.1, read as the reverse complement.
TAGTAAAAGTAAAAGACTTTTTGGGGCTTGTCTAAAGCCTGGTTCTTTTGTATCTTCTACCTGGAGGTGTTCCCACACCTGTGCTTTGTAATGAATTCTTTTTATGTTGTCTGATGCAACATAAATGAGATGAGGAGTCCAGTTGGTTGAAGATCTCAAAACAGGTTTATTAACAGATAACTATTATATACATTACAGAGCTTACTATTTACAGGACCTGCCTCTAGGTGTTAGTTACAGAGTGACTCTGGCATGTAGTTACATGACTGCCTCCTGGTACTTAGTTCATTAGCATACTAAGATCTTAAAGGACATCACTCTTAAAGGCAGTCATACAACAGCTTCCCCTCAACAACACCCCTCACCCCACTTCCACTAGCTTGATCTGTTAAAATGTGATTCTTTTTGTGGCTTGCGTTGAGTACTGGTTCTGCTGCTATTCCTGTCTTGGTTGGTGTTGTGAAATATGTCCAGTCAATGAACATATCTTGGCATAGGGTCTTTCCCTTAAAACAAAAACTTTCAGAGAAATGAAGTTACCTCAACAATCTTGGGGTTAAATCTGACCTGGGTGAATTTCATTTTTGAGATTAAATTGCCAAGGTGAAGGAAAGATGGCAAAATAACCCTTCAAAACTGAATAACTGTCAGAGGAAGCATTTTTTAATAGTACATAATTATTCCTTTATGTGAATTCATATGTTATTAGGTTAAGATCAATGAAAAAGGTACACAAGCTCGCTAAGCAACTAAATGAGCTTTTAAAGAAAGAATGACTTGCATTTATATAGCGCCTTTCACAATGTCAGGACATTTCAAAGTGCTTACAGCCAACAAAGCACCTTTGAAGTGTAGACATTTGTCCAAATGTAGGAAATGCAGCAGCTAATTAGCGTGCAGAAAGATCCCACAAACAGCAATGTTAAACTCTTTTTTGTAAAGTGATGTTGGTTGAGCAATAAATATTAGCCTAGACACCAGGTTGAGCTCGCCTGCTTTTTGTTGAATGGTGTATCTTTTTACATTCCATCTGAGAGGGCAAACAGAGCCTCGAATTAACATCTCTTCCGAAAAGCAGCATCTTTGACAGTGTGGCACACCTGCAGTACTCCACTAGGAATGCCAGTCTTGGTTTTTGCACTCAAGTCTTTGGGGTGGGACTTGAACACAGCTTGCAGAGTATGAGGTGAGAGTCCTACCCACTAAACCACAACTGACACTGGTAGGTGGAGTCAGAATCACACAGCAATCTTTCAAACTGAATTCCTGTCAGGGTAAGCATATTTTTTGGGCAATATATTTAATTTTTTTTCAATGTAAATTTAAATGTTACTAGATTAAGATTAATGATAAATGTAGATGAGCTCCTAAAGCAGCGAAATTAGGTTTTGGATGGTTTAAAAGCATAACTAATTTTCTAGTCTTGCTGTTAAAACTGTCTTTTTTTAAATTAATTAATAGAGAGGGCACCAATCTCTTTTCTTCACAAACCACTGCATATAATTCAGGATTCTGTGCTGCAACAAACAGTATTCGAGAAGTGTGACTAATTGTTTTTAAAAATTCACAATGTTTAAGACCATTCGTGCCAGCCTAGTTTCTCATCCACAGATCCTGGTTAGGTTTCTTATAAAGGGTACATTCTAATGCAGGGTTGTCCAACCTTTCCGCTACAATTTTTGTCTTCTGTAGGGGGCCGGTGAGACAATTTTGGAAAGATAAAGGCATCAAAAATGTATCTTACTATTAATCAAACAACAACACTGCATTTTTGTGAAGAAGCTTTAAATGAGAAGATAAAGTTATTGACTTACTTTCTTGTCACTGTGTTGGACACTGATTTTGTGGGATACCTGGCATTTTTTTGCTTGCACAAGTAGTTAATATTTTCCTGCACACTTCTTGTAGTGGTGCAGAGTATTTCGGATAGATGTCCATCTGTCAGGAGTGATCTTGATCACTCTCTCTCCGTCTGACTCTGTCACTCTCTGTTCCCCCTCTCTCTGTTGTTCCCTCCTCTTCTCTCTGTTCCCCTCTCTCTCTCTCCCTCCCTCTCTGTTCCCGCCTTTCTCTCTCTGTCCTTCTCTCCCCCCCCTTTTCTCTCTGATAGTTGCAGGGAGCGAGAGCGCTCTGCACAGCAGCTTAAGAGTACAACTGGAAACACTATCTGGGTTTGGTCAGTTCTTTTAAAATAAAATCGCACTCAGTTTAACAGCTGACAGCTGCTGACATCGGAAACAGCAGTTTCTGAACTTCGGACAGATTCAGGGTTTTCCGGCGGGTTCCGACATTTTTTTAAAAGCCCGCTGAAGAAACCTGAATCTGTCCAAAGTTCAGAAACTGCTGTTCCCAATGTCAGCAGCTGTCAGCTGTCAAACTGACTTGTGATGTTTTTAAAAGCTGGATCTGAAAGAAGAAGCGAATGGAAAATTTCTCATCTCTGAAATACGTCCGAGGGCCGGATGGAAACTTTTGACGGGCTGGTTCCTGGCCTGCGGGCCGTATGTTGGACAACCCTGTTCTAATGAAACATCACCACACAGGTCGCAGTGCAGAATTGAAGACACAAGTCACAGCTTTAATTCCACAAAGGAATCACAATCTAAAAAAGAAATTTCAGGTTTTCTGTTCGTTCACTGAGTCAGAGACCCAACACTGGTCTTCTGTTCATGAGTCATTGGTGCAACATCGATCAAGAAAATCCCATAAACTTTCACCTTCTCTCGCCTTTGAGTCATAATCTACTTCAGAAACTTGAGCACATAATCTAGGCTGGCTCTCTAATGTAGCACTGAGGAAGCACTGCTTTCTTGGAGGTGCTGTCTTTCAGATGGGACGTTAAATTGAAGACCCGTCTGCTCTCTCGGGTGAACAAAGAACATGGGAACAGGTGTAGGCCATTTGGCCCCTTGAGCCTGTTCCATCATTCAAAGAGATCATGGCTGATCTGCTTCCGAACTCTATAAACCCGCCATTGCCCCATTGGATAAAAAAAACTATCAATCTCAGATTTAAAACTAACGATTGATCTAGCATCAACTGCCATTTGTGTAAGAGAGTTCCAAACTTCTACCATGCTTTGTGTGGAGAAGTGTTTCCTAATTTCACTCCTGAAAGGTTCTTGCTCTAATTTTCAGACTATGTCTCTTAGTCCTAGACTCACCAACCAGCAAAAATAGTTTTTTTCTATCTACCCTATCTGTTCCCCTTGATACCTTGAAAAATTCAATAAAATCACCCCTTAACCTTCTAAATTCCAGAGAATATAATCCTAGTTTGTGTAACCTCTCCTTGTAATTTAACCCTTAGAGTCTATGTATCATTCCTGTAAACCTACGCTGCACTCCCTCCAAGGCCAATATATTCTTCCTAAGGTGTGGTGCCCAGAACTAATAAGAAGATAAGAAATAGGAGGAGTATTAGACCATTCAGCCCCTCGAGCCTGCTCCACCATTCAACAAGATCATGGCTGATCTGATTGTGTCCTTAATTCCACTTTCCTGCCTGCCTCCTTAACCCTCGACTCCCATGTAGATCAAAATCTGTCTAGCTCAGCCTTGAATATATTAAATGACCCAGCCTCCACTGGTCTCTGAGGCAGAGAATTCCAAAGATTAACAACCCTCTAAGAGAAGAAATTCTTCCTCATCTCTGTCTTAAATGGAAGGCCCTTTATTTTGAAACAGTGCCCCCTAGTTCTAGCTTCTCCCATGAGGGGAACCATCTTCTCAGCATCTCCCTGTCAAGGCCCCTTAGAATCTTAAATGCGTAAATAAGATCACCTCTTTTTCTTCTAAACTTCAATGAGTATAGGCCCAACCTGCTCAACGTTTCCTCATAAAACAACCCCTTTATCCCAGGAATCAGCCTAGTGAACCTTCTCTGAACTGCCTCCAATGCAAGTATATCCCTCCTTAAATAACGAGATCAAAACTGTATGCGGTACTCTAGGTGTGGTCTCACCAATGCCCTGTACAATTGTAGCAAGACTTCCCTACTCTATACTCCACCACCCTTGCAATAAAGGCCAACATTTCATTTGCCTTCCTAATTACTTGATGTACCTGCATGCTAACTTTTTGTGATTCATGTACAAGGACACCCAGATCTCTCTGTACTCCAGCATTTCTGCAGTTTGTCTCCAATGAAATAATATTCTGCTTTTCTATTCTTCCCACCAAAGTGGACAAACTCACATTTTTGCCCACTCACTTAACATATCTAGATCCCTTTGCAGATACTCGTAACCTCCTCACAACTTGCTTTCCTACATATCTTTGTATCATCAGCAAATTTGACTACAATGCACTTAGCCCCTTCATCCAAATCATTAATATAGATTGTAAATAGTTGAGGCCCCAAGACTGATCCCTGTGACACCCCACTAGTTACAGTTTGTCATCCTGAAACTGACCCATTTATCCTGACTCTCTGTTTTGTTTATTTAGCCAATCCTCTATCCATGCTAATATATTACCCCAAACACCATGAGCTCTTATCTTGTGTAGTAACTTATCACCTTATCGAATGCCTTTTGGAAATCCAAATACACTACATCTACTGGTTCCCCTTTATCCACTCTGCTTGTTACATCCTCAAAGAACACTAAACAAATTTTTCAAACACTATTTTCCTTTCAACAAACCATGTTGACTCTGCCTGATTGTATTCTGATTTTCTAAATGTCCTGCTACAACTTCCTTCATAATGGATTCCTGCATTTTCCCAATGACAGATGTTAGGCTAACTGGCCTATAGTTTCCTGATTTCTGTCTCTCTCCTTTCTTGAATAGAGGTGTTATTTTCATGGTTTTCCAAACCACTGGGACCTTCCCAGAATTGAGGGAAGATTAGGACCACTATCTCTGCAGCCATTTCTTTTAAGACCCTAAAGAACAAAGAACAAAGAACAGTACAGCACAGGAACAGGCCATTCGGCCCTCCAAGCCTGCTCCGATCTTGATGCCTGCCTAAACTAACACCTTCTGCATTTCCGGGGCCCATATCCCTCTATTCCCATCCTATTCATATATTTGTCAAGATGTCTCTTAAACGTGGCAATCGTATCTGCTCCCACCACCTCCCCTGGCAGCAAGTTCCAGGCACTCACCACCCTCTGTGTAAAAAACTTGCCTCGCACATCCCCTCTAAACTTTGCCCTTCTCACCTTAAACCTATGTCCCCTAGTAACTGACTCTTCCACCCTGGGAAAAAAGCTTCTGACTATCCACTCTGTCCATGCCGCTCATAACTTTGTAAACCTCTATCATGTCGCCCCTCCACCTCCGTCGTTCCAGTGAAAACAATCCGAGTTTTTCCAACCTCTCCTCATAGCTAATGCCCTCCAGACCAGGCAACATCCTGGTAAACCTCCTCTGTACCCTCTCCAAAGCCTCCACGTCCTTCTGGTAGTGTGGCGACCAGAATTGCACGCAATATTCTAAGTGTGGCCTAACTAAGGTTCTGTACAGCTGCAACATGACTTGCCAATTTTTATACTCTATGCCCCGACCGATGAAGGCAAGCATGCCGTATGCCTTCTTGACTACCTTATCCACCTGCGTTGCCACTTTCAGTGATCTATGGACCTGTACACCCAGAATCTCTCTGCCTGTCAATACTCCTAAGGGTTCTGCCATTTACTGTATACTTCCCACCTGCATTAGACCTTACAAAATACATTACCTCACATTTGTCCGGATTAAACTCCATCTGCCATTTCTCCGCCCAAGTCTCCAACCGATCTATATCCTGCTGTATCCTCTGACAATCCTCATCACTATCCGCAACTCCACCAACATTTGTGTCGTCCGCAAACTTACTAATCAGACCAGCGACATTTTCCTCCAAATCATTTATATATACTACAAACAGCAAAGGTCCCAGCACTGATCCCTGTGAAACACCACTAGTCACCCTAGGATGAGATCATCAGCTCCAGGGGACTTGTCAGCCTTTAGTCACCATTAGTTTTCCTGGTACTTTTACTCTAGTGAGAGAGATTGTTTTAAGTTCTTCTCTTCCTTTTGTCCCTTGATTTTCTACTATTCTTGAGATATTTTTTGTGTCTTCTTTTATGAAGACAGATACAAAATACTTGTTCAAAGTCTCTGCCATTTCCTTGATTCCCATTATTAATTTCTCAGTCTCATCCTATAAGGGACCAAGGTTTACTTTCGCTATTCTCTTCCTTATTATATACTTGTAGAAGCTCTTACTGTCTGTTTTTCTATTTCTTGCTGCAAAACTCTCATATTCGAATTTCTCCCACTTTATTTCTTTTAGTCATCCTTTGCTGGTTTCTAAAGTTTTTCCAATCTTCTGGCCTATCCCTGATCTTCAGAGCATTGTACATATTTTCTTTCAATTTGATACCATCCTTAATGGCTCACAGTACTCCAGGTGTGGTCTAATCAGGACTTTGTATAGCTAAAACATAATTTCTACCCTCTTGTATTCCAGTCCTCTAGATATAAAGGCCAGAATCCATTAGCCTTTTTAATTATTTTCTGTACCTGTTCATAACATTTTAATGATCTATGTACTTGGACTCCCAAGTCTCTTTGGATCTCCAATGTGTCGAGCTTTTCACTATTTTGAAAGTACTCTGTCCTATCCTTTTTAGGTCGAACGTGGATGACCCCATATTTGCCTGCATTGAAATCCATTTGTCGCAGTTTTGCCCAGTCACTTAATCTAAAAATATCTTTTTGTAATTTTACGCATCCGTCTACACTGCTATTTTTGTGTCATCGACAAACTTGGGTATGGGGCTCTCTAATCCGTCATCTAAGTCATTAATAAATACGGCAAAAGTTGCGGCCCCAACACAGATCCTTTCAGGTCACTACTAACCATACCTTGCCAATTAGAGTACCTGTCCATTATCTCTACTCTGTTTCCACTGCTCAGCCAATTTTCTAACCAGGTCAATATTTAATTCCATGGGCTTCAAATTTAGCTAACAGTCTCTTATGAGGGACTTTATCAAATGCCTTCTGGAAGTCCATATAAATAATATTCATAGACATTTCCCTGTCCACTACTTTAGCCACTTCTTCAATATAAAACAGTCAGGTTCATCAGATATGGCCTACTTTACAAATCCATGCTGGCTTTCTCTGATTAGCTGAAAATTTTCAACCTCTCCGGTCACCCTATCCTTAATTATAGACTCTTGTAATTTTCCGACAAAAGAAGTTAGGCTAACTGGTCTATAATTCCCTACTTTTCCTCTCTCACCTTTCTTATGCAGCAGAGTGACATGCACAACTTTGCAATCTAAAGGAACAGTTTCAGAATTGAAAGAAATATGCAAGATTATAGTTAGGGCATTAGCAATGTTCTCAGCTCCTTCCTTTAAAACCCTGGTATGGAAATCAACTGGTCCTGGGGACTTGTCATTCTTTAGTGTGATTATTTTCCCCATTACTGTTATTTTGCGTACGTTAATTTTGGTGAGTCCCTGACCCTGATTCAATATTAGTTTCCTTGGGATTTCAGGCAGACTGACCTCTTTCTTTACTGTAAATATTGATGCAAAGTAATTATTCAACATGGCCATCATTTCCTTATTTTCATTGATAATATCATCGTTATCAGTTTTTAGGACCCATATTGCTTCTGATCACTCTGTTTTTCTGAATATAATTGTCATTTTTTGTTGTTGATTTTGTTATCCCTTGCAAGTTTTGATTTGATACTCCTTTTGAGTAGCCCTTACTGTTTTGTCACCATTTGCTGTTCTTTGTATTGTTCCCAGTTGCCAGGATCCGTGCTACTTTTTGTATTTTTGTATGATTTTTCTTTTAGTTTTATGTTATTTCTTCTTTAGTTGTCCATGGCATTTTCTTTGGCAAGTAGAGTTCTTGCCCTTAAGGGTATAAACAAGTTCTGTTTCACATTAAATTCTTTTGTGAACACCTCCCACAGATCTTCTGTCATTTTACCCATTAACAGACTTGCTCAATTTATTGTGAACAGTTGCTGTCTCATTGCATTGAAGTCAGCCTTACCTAAATCTACAATCTTAGAAGCTGTTTTGTATTTCTCCTTTTCGTTGAATTCAGTCATATGATCGTTATTGGATAAATGTTTACACACCACTAGGCTGTTAACTAAATCTGGCTTCTTACTCATTACTAAATCCAATATGCATTACCTCCTTGTTGGTTCTAGGAAATATTGTTGTGAAAACTATCCCAGACATATCCAAGAAATTGAATGCCTTTCTGACTTGTCCTAGTCTGCTTATTCCAGTCTATATGAAAGTTAAAATCCCCATTAAAACTGACTTGCATGTCTAATCTCAGTTGTTATACAACCTATCACTTAACAGCTGCTACATGGGAGCCTCTTCATAACTCCCACTACACCTTAAAACCTTTTGTATTTCTTAATTCTATCCATAGAATCTTCATTGCCTGTTTACTTCTTGCTATATTCTCTCATTATTGAAGTGATTTCATCCTTAATCACTGAGGCTACTCCTCCCCCGCTACCATTTCCTTATCTTTCCTGCAGACCTTATAATCTGGTATATTTAGTTTTTAGTGCTGACCATCTTGTAGCCATGTCTCAGGAATGGCTCCCATATCATATCCTCCAAGTTGAATTTGCAGCTGCAATTCATTCAGTTTGTTCCTTATGCTCTATGTGTTTCTATAAAGGATGCTTATTTGGGCCATTTACCCTAATCTGTCCTTCTCCTCTAATGTTTTATTCACAAGTTTCTTATTTCTCCCTTCCAGTTTAATCACTTTGTATCCTATAGTTTTCCCTTTACCTGTGATGCCTAAAGCACAATTTCTGACTTTACCTTCTTCGTGTTTGTTTGCTTTTGAACTATTATTAATACTATCTTTTCCATCTGAGCCCTCCTTACCATTTCCTAGCTTAAAGTCCTTGTGACTGCCTTATTTATCCTTTCCACTGGGACCCTAGTCCCAGCCCGGTTCAGGTGGAGTCCATCCCAACAATACAGTTCCTTCCTGTCCCAATACTGGTCCCAATGTTCCATGAAATGGAACCCTTCTTTCCCACATCACTCCTTCAGCTGCATATTCATCTCCCTAATCTGTTTATCCTTATACCAATTTACGCATGGCTCAGGCAATAATCCAGAGATTATAACCCTTGAGGCCCTACTCTTTAGTTTAGCTCCAAGTTCTACTAAAACATTACTCTCCAAATAGGACCTCTTGCCTACTCTTCCCTGTTGTTAGTCCCAAAATGGGCCACAATGACTGGATCTTCCCCCTCCCTCTCCAATATCCTTTCAAGCCAGTTCAAGATGTCCCTTACCCTGGCACCAGGTAGGCAACAAACCATGTAGGACTCTCAATCCCTCTTACAAAAGATGCAATCTGCCTCCTAATTATTGAATCCCCTACAACTACCACATTACGCTTCCCCTCCTCCTCCTTCTCCTCCCCCCCCCCTTTGGACAACTTACTGCTCCAAGTTCCCATGTTCCACGATCTGGCTCTCCTTCCGACAGTCTTTATCCTTATCCTCACAGATAGTAAATACATCTTATCTGTTGATAGGAACAGTTTTTGCAGTTCCTCATTCTCTATCTCACCTGGGTTCCCCTACTCTGTGCACTATCAGTCACACTAACTCCATTCTGAACCTGCACCTCTCTACGAGGTGTGAACTAAGTCTGGAGCAAACTGTCCCACTACTGCTCCCCCTCCCTATGTGTCGGAGTGTCTTCAATTCGTAATGACTCGGAGATGGAGAGATTCAGGATGGATACATCGACTGCAGATGTGTTCACTCTGGACAGTCCCGCTGTCCACAAATTCCCATTTACTGCATTCAGACAAACACGCTGCTCTGCCGTATCTTAGTCTAGATTATTTATATCAATTAAATCTATTTTTTAGTTTGTTCTATTTTTTTCTTTTTCTACACACTAACTTGCCCTAAGCACTAAAACACTGGACAAAAAAATGTAAATACTTACTGTCTCAAGCTTGCACAAACCACTACAAGTATTGCAAACAAAAAGCAATGCCTCCTTCCCCCTCTGCACAGAATTCCCACTCTCACTGATTTCCCACTCTCACCAAATTCCCAATTTTTAACCTTTCTTTACACTCAACACCTCTTTCAACAACTCTGTGTGACCATGGAAATGTTTCCATAACCCTATTCAGTGAGAAGCAGCGAATTCGCAACAGTGCACCAGCACCAAAAACAGATTATCTGGTTATTTATTTAATTGCTGTTTGTGGGAGCTTGCTGTGCTCAAGTTGGCTGCCTCATCTTCTACATTACAACAATGACTGCACATCATTGTCTCTGACGCACTTTAGGATGTCCTGAGATTATTTGTGGAACTATATAAATGCAAGTTCTTTATTTCTTTCTGTGGAAATTTAAAGATTCCTTTCTAGGTATTTTGGTGCTTCAATTTGGCCACTCTACAGAGTACTGGAGTTTCTTTAAGAGCCATATTGTCGTTTAAATCTCACAGCCTTCCTCTAGAAAGTCTTCAACACCACTAGGAAATACACAAAATTATCTAGTTCTTAAAAATATTTGGTTATCTTTTAAACTAAATGCTTAGCACCAAGCAGTAGAAAACAGGATTCATTGCACAGTAAGAAGTGTTTAATAATGCATAAGTGACATATCAGGTCTCCCACATTCATTCTGCAGTTCTTCATTATTCAGGTGTTTGTCAGTGCTTTTAGGGTTAATTGAAATTTAATAACCAGTTAATTTGACATTAGTAATGTCTAATAACTTCAATCATGTTTAATAATTTTACTCCAATTTAATCTAAGTATTTTCTAAAATATTGGTGAACGAAAACCAATTAAAATTGGGCTGACAGCAGGGTAGCAGGGTTAGTTTTGGATTGCTCTAGCAAAGAGCTGGCGTAGGCACGATGGGTTGAATGGCCTCATTCTGTGCTGTAACTCCTATAGACCCAAGTTATCAAAGTAATGTTGTGCTGTTGAAACAATGGGACTATTTTGTCAGTGAATGGTATGATTTGATTGATATTTAAAGTTGTCTTTGCCATTTTATACCTTTCCCTTCCAAGAACACAAGTCTTCAGAGAAAAGGATAAGTGAGATTGCAGACTCTACTCGTTGAGTGCTCTGCTTACGCGTGTAAAAAGAACGTAACCTTAAAGAGGTTTGGACAAGACCAGATTGGCCTGGAGCCTGTGAGCAGTTTCTCCCCTATCTGACTGCATCAGTAGCAATACATACAATTCATTCAATGCCCAATTTAACAATAGCCTCTGAACTACTTTTTTCATCACAGAAACTCTACATGTCCATCGCACCATGGATGAAATAATTTAATTTATAAAAAGTTGAAGAAATTCTTTTAAGCTTTTCTTGAGCCAGAGGGGGTTAAACAGGTCCAAAAATTAATCGTCTGGCTTGTCAATCCAGGCTGCCTTTTCTCTATAGCTTCTAATGTCGTGCATTGCAAAATAAGAAGCTTTTGGATAAATTGAATTAGCACTGCTGAGGTCCTGTTGACATTAGTGGCAGGACTTCACTTACATTTTCCTCTTCTTTCCAGCAACTGGCCAGGGTGACAGGCTGACTTACTGTCGGGGGGAAAAGCCAGCAGCAAGAAAAATGGGGGCTTGGTTAAGGGGGGGAGGGGGGGTGGGGTTGTGGATTGTGGCAGTGAGGAGAACCATGATCAGCAGAAGGTTTTCGTGAGTGACCGGGCGAAGAGTCTTGCACCTCCTGGCTCACAAAGGCTGCTGGAGAAAGTACTAAACCGCCGGCAGTTCCCGCCTCCATTTCACTCCCGGGTTTCCCAACCCCTGAGAAACCCAGCCGGCAGCTGTTAAATTTAAATCAGGTTCGCAACTGTACCGCGGGAGCCTGATTTAAATATTATAATGAGGTGTCCCACTTCTCCAACATACGTCACATAACCGCAGCTGTAAAAATGGCAGCGAGTATGTACACAGTGGGTTGGGGATGTGCTCCTTGATTCTAAATTTTTAACCCTGCCCTAGAGGTTCTCCCGCCAGTTGTGGAGGGTTAGGGGGAGGCCAATAACAAGGTCTCCAAGAGTCTGTAAACTTGACAGAACACATGCACCATTTGGTGTGAATCACAGATGGTCTGAACCACTGGATTAACTTTGGCTCCTAAGTCTTGTCTCACTTACTATTATTTAACATGACTTTACTGAGGGATTAAGGATAGTCAAGACAGGAAAGGGCTATTTGGCTGAATGGACCTGATGCCTCTTGTACTCTAACTCTGCTACAACATTGTCCCGCCATAACATTTAGCCTGGCAGATTGTTCTAAACGGAGGAAGTAAGATTTACCAACTTGTCTTTGAAACTATTTTTCTACTCATTTATGTTCATATTCACTGCTACTATTTTCATGGTTTATTTTCAAGGAGTATTTATCCTATCGCCACCATTTACTAAGACCCCTGCTAATCTCCTTTCTCGATTGCAAACTACTCTCACCACCAAGCATCCCCTTTATACTTGGACTTAGTCTTGTAGTCTTGAATCTGCACCGTCTTCAAAACTTGTATATGTTTTCAGTGGCTAAGTGCCCAGAATCAAACACAATACTTGAGATTAATTTTCGGAGACTGGTGCCCAACTGTTGCAGGTCCTTTCCTACTGACTGTTCTTTTAATTGCTTCACCACATTGGCCAGGTATTGAAAGTGATGGGTCCACAACAATTTCCAGAACCCTTTCTAAATCTCTACTGTCAAACTGACAGAGCCTCGGTTTAACATCTCATCTGAAAGCTGGCACCTCTGACAATGCAGCATTCCCTCAATACTGCACTGGAATGTCAGCCTAGATCTTCTGCTTAAGGGTGTGGAGTGAAACTTCAACTTACAACCTTCTGAATCAGAGGTGAAAGAGCTATGGTTGACGCCTTTTTTGTTATATCCTCAAAAAAATATGGCACAAGTTTATTTTCCACCAAATGTTCTAAAAGTAAACTAAGTTCCATCTATTTGCTACAAATTGAATTCACCAATGCCATGTTCCTTGGGGGAGCTGTGCTCTAACGGGGCATGTTATTGGATTTACAGCTCTGAACTGCCAATTCTCTAACCTATGCTCTATTTGTGTGTGGCCCACACTTGGTAAGAATATTAAAACAACACATTCTTTTTATATTCTTACCAACTCTGGGAGCATCTGGCTAGCTAACACTGAAAATTTGAAAGAGATTAATTGCACAGATGTTGAAAGCTCCTTGCCTGTACGAAAGACTCAGATTTGAAAAGGGAACAGGCAAATAAAAAACGAAGCACAGCCAGGCACAACTTACACAACTGTCTGTTCAAAACTGCTAGTTATCATGAAAAAATGCGCGGCGCACGTGCAACTTGTGTACCACAAAGCCGCCGCAATATTTCACATGGCGGCTCATTTATATGGAGGGGGCACCCGCCCCCGATGATATAAAGGGGGCGGGCGCTCCAGCCCTGGCAATGCATCCAGCGCCACCGCACTGGCACCGGCGCCAATTTTAAAGGGCTTCAAGCCCTTCCATTTAATTTCCATGTTTAAAGGCACAGGTTTGTTTAAAATTGAAATAAAAATTTGTTCACACCTGCATTCCCCTCTCCCATCACCCCCAGTGAATAAACAGTTAATTATTTTTCCTCTCACCTGCCCCCCACCAAAAATAAATTCCTGATCCTGATCTTTCCACCCCGATCTTTCTGTACTACGTTCACCCCTTCCCACTGTCTCCTCAACCAATCGCCGTTCATCTCCCTCCCAACCTGAAAATTTCACTCCTTCCCCCTCTCCACCAGTGTTACGCCTCGGATCTCCGAATGGAGATCGGAAGGCACGGGACTTTCGGCAAATGGCCGGAATATCGGGGTGGGACAGCTGTTGCTACAAGGTAAGTCATTAGTCGTTCATTTTAATGTAATTAACATATTTAAATAAAGTCTCCGTCGCCGTGCAGCGGTGAGCCCGAAATGGGGACCCCCCCCCCCGCCACAACCCCTGACATCGGGGGGACTAATAAAATTCAACCCACAGTATTGAGTTAGGGGGGCTTAATGATGTTGTACTGCACAGTTTGGTTATAACATTTTATGTAATCTGACTAGATTGAAATTCAAAGCTAAACCTGGACATCAATGTTTCCTTTCTGTCTCAGTGGAATCATTCCCAAACTTCAAGTGGTTAGCACCAGGATTTCCTGGCAGATATCTGAATCCCAGGATTGGGAAGTGCACTAGTTTGGTGGCAGATAAATGGGAGCTCAGCAACTGGACGCAATGACCTCCAAGCTCAATTCTTCCATGTGAAGGATGGAATCTTTTGATCTTGGAGCTTAATCTGAATCAGGGAAGAATGCGGTGTAGTGGTAATGTCACTGAACTAGTAATCCAGAGCCCCAAGCCAATGCTGAGGGGACACGGCTTCAAATCCCACCATAGCAGCTGGTAGAATTTAAATTCAATTAATTAATATGTTCAATTAATTAATTTTAAAAATCTGGAATTGAAAGCTAGTCTCAGTAATAGTGCCATGAAACTACCATTGATTGTCATAAAAACCCATCAGGTTTACTATTGTCCTTTCGGGTCACTGACCCGAAACGTTAACTCTGCTTCTCTTTCCACAGATGCTGCCAGACCTGCTGAGTGAATCCAGCATTTCTTGTTTTTGTTTCAGATTTCCAGCATCCGCAGTATTTTGCTTTTATATTACTATTGTCCTTACCTGGTCTGGCATACATGTGACTCCAGACCCACAGCAATGTTTTTGTTTTATACGTTCACGGGATGTGGGTGACGCTGGCGTCGGGCAACATTTATTGCCCATCCCTAATTGTCCTTGAGAAGGTGGTGGTGAGCCACCTTCTTGAACCGCTGCAGTCCATGTGGGGTAGGTACACCCACAGTGCTGTTAGGAAGGGAGTTCCAGGATGTGACCCATTGAAAGTCAAGGAACAGCGATATAGTTCCAAGTCAGGATGGTGTGTGACTTGGAGGGGAACTTGCTAGTGGTGGTGTTCCCATGCATCTGCTGCCCTTGCTCTTCTAAGTGGTAGAGGCCGCGGGTTTGGAAGGTGCTGTCGAAGGATCCTTGGTGTATTGCTGCAGTGCATCTTGTAGATGGTACACACTGCTGCCACTGTGCATCGGTGGTGGAAGGAGTGAATGTTGGTGGATGGGGTGCCAATCAAGCGGGCTGCTTTGTCGTGGATGGTGTCGAGCTTCTTGAGTGTTGTTGGAGCTGCACCCATCCAGGCAAGTGGAGAGTATTCCATCAGACTCCTGACTTGTGCCTTGTAGATGGTGGATAGGCTTTGGCAAGTCAGGAGGTGAGTTACTCGCCACAGGATTCCTAGCCTCTGACCTGCTCTTGTAGCCATGGTATTTACGTGACTACTCCAGTTCAGTTTCTGGTCAATGGTAACCCCAGGATGTTGATTGTGGGGGATTCAGTGATCATAATGCCATTGAATGTCAAGGGGAGATGGTTAGATTCTCTCTTGTTGCGGATGGTCATTGCCTGGCACTTGTGTGGCGTGAATGTTACTTGCCACTAATCAGCCCAAGCCTGGATATTGTCTAGGTTTTGCTGCATTTCTACACGGACTGCTTCAGTATCTGAGAAGTCGCGAATGGTACAGAACATTGTGCAATCATCAGCAAACAGCCCCACTTCTGACCTTATGATTGAAGGAAGGTCATTAATGAAGCAGCTGAAGATGGTTGGGCCTAGGACACTACCCTGAGGAACTCCTGCAGTGATGTCCTGGAACTGTGATGATTGACCTCCAACAACCACAACCATCTTCCTTTGCGCTAGGTATGTTTCCAACCAGTGGAGAGTTTTCCCCCTGATTCCCATTGAGTACAGTTTTGCTCGGACTCCTTGATGCCATACGGTCAAATGCTGCCTTGGTGTCAAGGGCAGGCACTGTCACCTCACCTCTTGAGTTCAGCTCTTTTGTCCATGTTTAAACCAAGGCTATAATGAGCTCAGGAGCTGAGTGGCCCTGGCAGAACCCAAACTGAGCATCACTGAGCCGCTTGATAGCACTGTCGACAACACCTTCCATCACTTTACTGATGATCAAGAGTCGACTGAGGGGACAGTAATTGGCTGGGTTGGACTTGTCCTGCTTTTTGTGTACAGGACATATATGAGCAATTTTCCACATTACAGGGTAGGTGCCAGTGTTGCAGCTGTACTGGAACAGCTTGGTTAGGGGTGCGGCAAGTTCTGGAGAACAGGTCTTCAGTACTATTGCTGGAATATTGTCAGGGCCCATAGCTTTTGCAGTATCCAGTGCCTTCAGTTGTTTCTTGATTTCGCATGGAGTGAATTGAATTGGCTGAAGACTGGAATCTATGATGCTGGGGACTTCAGGAGGAGGCCGAGATGGATCATCCACTCAGCACTTCTGGCTGAAGATGGTTGTAAATGCTTTAGCCTTGTCTGTTGCACTGATGTGCTGGGCTCCTCCATCATTGAGGATAGGGATATTTGTGGAGCCACCTCCTCCAGTTAGTTGTTTAATTGTCCACCACCATTCACGACCGTATGTGGTAGGACTGCAGAGTTTAGATCTGATCCGTTGGTTGTGGGATCGCTTAGCTCTGTCTATCACATGCTGCTTATGCTGTTTGGCATGCGAGTAGTCCTGGATTGTAGCTTCACCAGGTTGATACCTCCTTTTTAGGTCTGCCTGGTGCTGCTCCTAGCATGCCCTCCTGCACTCTTCATTGAACTGGTTTGATCCCTTGGCTTGATGGTAATGGTAGAGTGGGGGATATGCTGGGCCATGAGGTTACAGATTGTGGTTGAGTACAATTCTGCTGCTGCTGATGGCCCACAGTACCTCATGGATGCCCAGTTTTGTATTGCTAGATCTGTTCTAAATCTATCCCATTCAGCACGGTGGTAGTGCCACACAACACGATAGAGGGTATCCTCAATGTGAAGACGGGACTTGGTCTCCACAAGGACTGTGCAGTGGTGACTCCTACCAATACTGTCATGGACAGATGCATCTGTGACAGGTAGTTTGGTGAGGACGAGGTTAAGTATGTTTTTCCCTCTTATTGGTTCCCTCACCACCAGCCACAGACCCAGTCTAGCAGCTATGTCCTATGGCTACTGGCCAGCTTGGTCAGTAGCGGTGCTACCGAGCCACTCTTGGTGATGGACATTGAAGTTCCACACCCAAAGTACATTCTGTACCCTTGCCACCCTCAGTGCTTCCTCCAAGTGGTGTTCAACATGGAGGAGTACTGATTCATCAGCTAAGGGAGAGCGGTAGGTGCTCATCAGCAGGAGGGTTCCTTGCCCATGTTTGACCTGATGTCATGAGACTGCATGGGGTCCAGAGTCAATGTTGAGGATTCCCAGGGCAATTCCGTCTCGACTGTATACCACTGTGCTGCCACCTCTGCTGGGTCTGTCCGTCCTTTGGGACAGGACATACCTGGGGATGGTGATAGCAGTGTCTGGGACATTATCTGTAATGTATGATTCTGTGAGTATGACTATGTCAGGCTGTTGCTTGACTAGCCTGTGGGACAGCTCTCCCAACTTTGGCACGAGCTCCCAGATGTTAGTAAGGAGGACTTTGCAGGTCAACAGGGCTGGGTTCGCCGTTGTCGTTTCTGGTGCCTAGGTTGATGCTAGGTGGTCCGTCCAGTTTCATTCCTTATTGACTTTGTAGCGGTTCTTGATACAACTAAGTGGCTTGAACTTAACTGCCTTCTGAAATGGCCTAACAAGCCACTCAGTTGTCAAGGGCAAGTAGGGATGGGCAACAAATGCTGGCCTTGCCAGCAACATCCAATTCCCATGAAAGAATTAAAAAAACCTGTAACCAAGTACTGAAACCCATGTTACACCTTCATAAGTAGCCAAAAGAATGTTACTTTTAAACATCCATTTACAACTTAGAGGGACACCCCAAACACAGAGATGTGTCAGAAAGGATGTTTTGATTGCAATATCAGATTAAAGAGATTCTGTGGATAAATAAAAAGAAAAACTTGCATATATGGCATCTTTCAGTCTCAATACATCTCAAAGTGCGTTACAGCCAAAAAATTACTTTGGAAGTGTAGTCACTGTTGTAATATAGGAAACGTGGCAGCCATTTTTGTATAGCAAGCTCCAACAAACAGCAAAGTGATACTGAGCAAATAATTTTTTGTTGTGATGTTGACTGAGGGATAAATAGTGACCAGGAGCCGTGGTTTACTAAAGAAGTTGAAGCGCTTGTCAAGAGGAAGAAGGCGGCTTATGTTAGGATGAGACGTGAAGGCTCAGTTAGGGCGCTTGAGAGTTACAAGCTAGCCAGGAAGGATCTAAAGGGAGAGCTAAGAAGAGCAAGGAGAGGACACGAGAAGTCAATGGCAGATAGGATCAAGGAAAACCCGAAGGCTTTCTATAGGTATATCAGGAATAAAAGAATGACTAGAGTTAGATTAGGGCCAATCAAGGATAGTAGTGGGAAGTTGTGTGTGGAATCAGAGGAGATAGGGGAAGCGTTAAATGAATATTTTTCGTCAGTATTTACAGTAGAGAAAGAAAATGTTGTCGAGGAGAATACTGAGATTCAGACTACTCGGCTAGATGGGATTGAGGTTCACAAGGAGGAGGTGTTAGCAATTTTGGAAAGTGTGAAAATAGATAAGTCCCCTGGGCCAGATGGGACTTTGCTAGGATTCTCTGGGAAGCCAGGGAGGAGATTGCAGAGCCTTTGTCCTTGATCTTTATGTCGTCATTGTCGACAGGAATAGTGCCGGAAGACTGGAGGATAGCAAATGTTGTCCCCTTGTTCAAGAAGGGGAGTAGAGACAGCCCTGGTAATTATACACCTGTGAGCCTTACTTCGGTTGTGGGTAAAATGTTGGAAAAGGTTATAAGAGACAGGATTTATAATCCTCTTGAAAAGAATAAGTTCATTAGCAATAGTCAGCACGGTTTTGTGAAGGGTAGGTCGTGCCTCACAAACCTTATTGAGTTTTTCGAGAAGGTGACCAAACAGGTGGATGAGGGTAAAGCAGTGGATGTGGTGTATATGGATTTCAGTAAGGCGTTTGATAAGGTTCCCCACGGTAGGCTATTGCAGAAAATACGGAAGTATGGGGTTGAAGGTGATTTAGAGCTTTGGATCAGAAATTGGCTAGCTGAAAGAAGACAGAAGGTGGTGGTTGATGGCAAATGTTCATCCTGGAGTTTAGTTACTAGTGGTGTATCGCAAGGATCTGTTTTGGGGCCACTGCTGTTTGTCATTTTTATAAATGACCTGGAAGAGGGTGTAGAAGGGTGGGTTAGTAAATTTGCGGATGACACGAAGGTCGGTGGAGTTGTGGATAGTGCCGAAGGATGTTGTAGGGTACAGAGGGACATAGATAGGCTGCAGAGCTGGGCTGAGAGATGGCAAATGGAGTTTAATGCGGAAAAGTGTGAGGTGATTCACTTTGGAAGGAGTAACAGGAATGCAGAGTACTGGGCTAATGGTAAGATTCTTGGTAGTGTAGATGAACAGAGAGATCTTGGTGTCCAGGTACATAAATCCCTGAATGTTGCTACCCAGGTTAATAGGGCTGTTAAGAAGGCATATGGTGTGTTAGCTTTTATTAGTAGGGGGATCGAGCTTCGGAGCCACGAGGTCATACTGCAGCTGTACAAAACTCTGGAGCGGCCGCACCTGGAGTATTGCGTGCAGTTCTGGTCACCGCATTATAGGAAGGATGTGGAAGCTTTGGAAAGGGTGCAGAGGAGATTTACTAGGATGTTGCCTGGTATGGAGGGAAGGTCTTACGAGGAAAGGCTGAGGGACTTGAGGTTGTTTTTGTTGGAGAGAAGGAGGAGGAGAGGTGACTTAATAGAGACATATAAGATAATCAGAGGGTTAGATAGGGTGGATAGTGAAAGTCTTTTTCCTCGGATGGTGATGGCAAACACGAGGGGACATAGCTTTAAGTTGAGGGGTGATAGATATAGGACAGATGTCAGAAGTAGTTTCTTTACTCAGAGAGTAGTAGGGGCGTGGAACGCCCTGCCTGCAACAGTAGTAGACTCGCCAACTTTAAGGGCATTTAAGTGGTCATTGGATAGACATATGGATGAAAATGGAATAGTGTAGGTCAGATGGTTTCACAGGTCGGCGCAACATCGAGGGCCGAAGGGCCTGTACTGCGCTGTAATGTTCTAATTCTAAAAGGACACCAGGGAGAACTCCCCTGCTCTTCTTTAAATCGTGCCATGGGATCTTTTACGTCCACCTAAGAGGGCAGATGGGGCCACGGTTTAGCGTATCATTCTGAAAGGCAGCACCTCCGACAGTGCAGCACTCCCTCAGTACTGCACTGGGGTGTCAGCCTAGATTTTGTGCTCAAATCTCTGTACAAAACAATAGCATTTTAAAAAGACATTACTGCAGATTAACAATAGACTATCCAAAAGTTCATTTAACATTGGTTAATTCAACAAATTCAAAATGACTGTTTTATAGAAAAGGCTGTCCAATTTAGTCAAAACAGAAAAGCAGATGGAACAATTTTACGTGAGGTTGTTCGCTCATCAATAAACTATCACTCACCAGAAGTCCATTGGACCCATGAATGGTTACACACCGAGAGAAAGATTCATGAATGGAGACTCCCTTCACGTATGTTGGAGGTTTGTAGCCGCCTTTCTCATCCAGGTCTCCAGCCATGTGAAAATGAATAGGATAATGGCCCATAGACTGCTGGCCCATGTGTTTCAGCTCAACACCTTCAATGTGAGCTGCTTTGAAACCCACACCCATCTGGTGAATACAAGGACAATTTTTAAGCATAAATTTGACACAATCTGTAAAGTAATTCCAGGATCCTGAATTTGGAACAGTGTGGGATACGAACAGTGAAAGCTTAATGGGTTTGTCTGAAATTCCTCTGTGCATTTTTAGCGGAGACTTGAGCCCATTTATATCAAACTAAATCTGCTGAATTTGAGAAGAATTATACATGCTATGCATTAGGCATTGGTACCCAGGGCAATTTCAGCATCCAGGCTCATAGAAATTCATTCTGCTAAAATTAAGATTTGACAATGATTTTTAGTTTCGTACTTCAATGCCAGGCATTCAATAATTCTTTCACATCTCTGCATATTAACCCACCTTAATGTGCCCTCCAACTGTGTCAAATTCAAAAAACTTGCAAGCATTATTGCCATAGCACTGAGTCTCCATTTCTCCCATAATTATGATATTTCTGGACAGCACTCCCACTTCAGCTCGCATGTCGATACCATCTACTTCTTTTCCCATGTGCAAGTACTTTGCTTTTCCTAAAAGATGAAAAGGACACGGTCAGTACCAGGTAGCAGCACAGAGGAGCCGTTAATTAGTTCAGACATGAACAATATAGAAAATTTGCCCTATTGTCATCTTGGCTTGATATCTGGACGGATACATTGCATATTGGACATTCTGGCAGTGATCCTCTTGTTCAGCTTGGTAAGAACCAATAGCATAAAAAGTTAATTATAAGCCCACCGACTTCCACAGCTACCTCGACTACACTTCTTCGCACCCTACCTCCTGTAAGGACTCCATTCCATTCTCCCAGTTTCTCCGTCTCCGACGCATCTGCTCTGATAATGCCACCTTCCATGACGGTGCTTCCGATATGACCTCCTTTTTCCTCAACTGAGGATTCCCCCCCACTGTTGTTGACAGGGCCCTCAACCGTGTCCGGCCCATTTCCCGCACCTCTTCCCTCACCCCTTCCTCCCAGAAATGTGACAGGGTTCCCCTTGTCCTCATTTTCCATCCCATCAGCCTCCATATCCAAGGATCATCCTCCGCCATTTCCACCACCTCCAGCGTGACGCCACTACCAAACGCATCTTCCCCTCCCTTCCCCTGTCAGCATTCTGAAGGGATCATTCCCTCTGCGACACCCTGGTCCACTCTTCCATTACCCCCACCACCTCGTCCCCATCCCATGACACCTTCCCCTGCAATCGCAGGAGATGTAATAAATGCCCATTTACCTCCTCTCCTCACTATCCTTTCAGGTGAAGCAGCGATTTACTTGTACTTCTTTCAATGTAGTATACTGTATTTGCTGCTCACAATGTGGTCTCCTCTACATTGGGGAGACCAAATGCAGACTGGGTGACTGCTTTGCGGAACACCTCCACTCAGTCCGCAAGCAGGACCCTGAGCTTCCGGTTGCTTGCCATTTCAACAACCCCCCTGCTTTCATGCTCACATCTCTATCCTGGGCTTGCTGCAGTGTTCCACTGAACATCAACGCAAGCTCGAGGAACAGCATCTCATTTTACGATTAGGCACACTACAGCCTGCCGGACTGAACATTGAGTTCAATAATTTCAGAGCATGACAGCCCCCCATTTTACTTTTATTTAGTTATTTTTTCTTTTTTCTTTTTTACATTTTTTACAATTTTTTTCTTTTGTTAATTTCATTTCATTGTAGGTTGTTCAGTTTGCTTACCCACTGTTTTTTTTCATGTTTGTACTTGCTGCTGTTCAATATTCAGTCCGTTAACACCCTATCTGTACTAATGCTTTGTCTTTCAATGCCCCATTAACATATTGTTTGCCTTTGCTCCGTGACCTCTTGGTTAGCTATGTGGCCTTGTCCAATCTGCACCTTCTCCTTTGTTATCTCTTGCCCCACCCCCGCCTCACTTGCTTATAACCTTGGACATTTCTAATATTTGCTCGTTCCGAAGAAGGGTCACTGACCCGAAACGTTAACTCTGCTTCTCTTTCCACAGATGCTGCCAGACCTGCTGAGTGGTTCCAGCATTTCTTGTTTTTATTGCATAAAAGGTTAAGGTTGTTTTCTCCTCCATTGCCACAGGCAGAACAGTGACAGTCCAGTCTGAAAGCCTTTCTTCAATCACAGAATCAT
This sequence comes from Heterodontus francisci, assembly GCF_036365525.1. Taxonomy (NCBI): domain Eukaryota; kingdom Metazoa; phylum Chordata; class Chondrichthyes; order Heterodontiformes; family Heterodontidae; genus Heterodontus; species Heterodontus francisci. Next base: position 10,889,471 of record NC_090408.1, on the reverse strand, counting down.
AAAGTGCTGATGGAGGTCATTCTTATGCTAGAATATGCCAATGGATGGCAGAGCTCTACATCTGTCTCCCACATGTGCCATGGTAATGACACTGTCTGAGTATCTTAGTTTCACAAGACAGGGAGCAGTGCAGCTCTGACAATGCACCTCCTTCTCACACATAGCTTTTATCCACACTCAAGGTTCAAATGAAATTTAGAACTCAAACCCCAGCTCCCAGACAGATGAACAGTAAGAACATAAATACTTGGGCACATTTCCAACATTAGATAATCAATTTTATGTCTAGGTTTGGTGGAGTCTTTTTGCCGAACTGTGTAATTTTCTGTGTATTTTAGTTGTGTATACTGACCTGAGTGAAGAAGAAAAATGACACATGAAAATAGTTTAAAAAAATTAGTTAAGGGGTGTGATTGGTTTGTTTCATGATAATTGTTGGCTTCAGATTAGTGGGCTTGACACGAAACTTCAAATAATTTGATTGCGTGACTTTATGACACTTGCTAGTGGCAGTCCCTCGACCCTGACTGGGCTTTCCCATAGAGCTCATCCTCCCGTCAGCTCTCAGGGGATTTAATGGGGGTGAGCTATGAAAGAGGGTGGCCTCTGGCCGAGATGCCGCCTTGCATCTGTCAGGAGGTGAGACTTGACTCCCTTTGCCAGTGCTTTTATGATGCATCATGATGAGTCGACCTGCTGCCCACACGTCGTTGCTAATGTGAGGTTCAAGACATTTTGAAGCCTGTGCCTCATTTGAATGAATCCAATGCACTGCAAGTGTCAAATTAGTGCTCTGATAGAGTTCACCATGTGGGGAGGGCAGAGCCAGGTAACAGCCCAGGCCTGGTGTGGAGGGACGGGCTGGTGGCAGAGTCCCAAGGAGGACAATGCACAGGCCAGCAGCAGCCTGGAGTATTCCACAGGCTGGATGGATGGACCATCCCTGCCCTTCTTGGCCCCCTTGATAATAAAAGACAAAAATGGTTTTAAGAGTGACCACCAGTTGTCCCTGTAGGAGCTGCTGGTCTGACTGCTCAATGTGGGGCGTCTACGTGTGGTGCACTGTCTACCACTGTGGTGCCTCAAAATTAGAATTGGGTCCACTGTACATCATAAAATCCTGATTTGCATATTAAAAGTGGCCTCCCACCTGAGACAGATAGGGACCTTACCCCCTACCAAGATGGGCACTAAGTTGGCACCCCATCTACAAACATTCACTTCCTCCACTATCGATGCACAGTGGCAGCAGAGTGTACCATCTCCAAGATGCACTGCAGCAACGCACCAAGACTCCTTAGACAGCACCTTCCAAACCCGTGACCTCTACCAACTAGAAGGACAAGGGCAGCAAATGCATGGGAACACCACAACCTGCAAGTTCCCCTCCAAGTCACCACCATCCTAACTTGGAACTATATCGCCGTTCCTTTACTGTCGCTGGGTCAAAATCCTGGAACTCCCTTCCTAACAGCACTGTGGGTGTACCTACCCCACATGGACTGCAGCGGTTCAAGGCGGCAGCTCACCACGACCTTCTCAAGGGCAATCAGGGATGGGCAATAAATACTGGCCTGGCCAGCGACGCCCACATCCCATGAATGAATATTAAAAAAAAGTGACCCAAAGTCTTTTCTTGGCTGCTATGACCCCACTTTGAGTTAAAATTGACCCCTGGTCTGTATTAAGTCAGCTGATCTTAAAGCAGGGTGGGAGTTACAGTTAGCCTCAGCACTCTTTGGTGAGAGGAGGAGTAGATTCCTGCTCCTCATCACTGTCCGGAATAACATCTGCTGGAAAGTGTATGTCTCAATCTCCTGCCACAACCTCTATCAGAGGTGAAGGGCAGCAGTTGCATGAGAACACCAGCATCTCCAATCTCCACTCCAGCTAACACACACCATCCTGACTTGGAAATATATCACCATTCCTTCATTGTCGCTGGACCAAAACCCTGAAACTTCCTCCCTAACAGCACTGTGGGAGTACCTACACAAGCAGTGTTCAGGAGGAAGGCCCACCACCATTTTCTCAAGGGCCAACTAGAGATGGGCTATAAAAGTTGACCTTCTTGGGGACACCCATAATCCAGGAATGAATTAAAACAAAGGTGAGAATGGGGTCAAGCCCAGCTTTGATGTTCTCTACAGTTCAATAACCTGGTGATACACCACATCTAGGCTCACACAGGAAGAGCAATCACTTGGCTAAGTGATTGGACGGTTGTCAATGCACTCATCCTTAGTAACAGAAGGAAAGCGGGGGTGGGGGATAAAATAAAAATCCCTGTCAGTAACGCCAAAGGATTCATGATACAAAGGTATTATAATGAACATATGGGACAGTTTGCAAGACAGCAAAATCATCATTTGTTGCTTATCAATGGGACTCCTCAATGGCTGTCAGCCCTGCAACATGGTAGCACTCTCACCTCTGAGTCAGAGAGTTGTGGGTTCAAGTCCCACTCCATAGGTTTAAGCACATAATCTAGGCTGACATTCCAGTGCAGTAATGACGGAGCACTGCACAGTCATAGATGCTGTAGATGAGGCATTAAACGGAGGCCCTGTCTGCCCTCTCAGGTGGGCCTAAAAGATCCTATAGGACTATTTGAAGATCAGCAGAATTCTGCCCGATGTCCTGACCAATATCTATCCTTCAATAAATGTCAGCAAAGCAGACTACCTGGTTATTAATACATTGCTTTTTGTGGGAGCTTGCTGTGTACAAACTTGCTGCCGTGTTTCCCACATTACAACAGTGACTACACTGCAAAAGTATTTCATTGTCTGTAAAGTACTTTGAGATGTCCCCAGGTAGTGAAAGGTGCTATATAAATGCAAGTTTGTTCTTTCTTTACGCCCCCATATTTACTCACAGGTATTCATTTTAGCCTATGTGAACAAAACAGGTAACACATGGTTAATGGCAAAAAATCTTCAGCTCAGTTGTTTATTTTCTTTTCCCGGTTTTGATGATTTGAGTTGATCTTCAAAACAAGTTATTTTCAAGCTCAGTGGAGATTTACAGATTATGGTGGAAGAAAATCAGAAACAGATGCAAATAGTTGGAAATTTCCAAAGAGCTACTTTTCCACTGTTTTCAAATCAAGCTCCTTGCCAGATGATGGAAAAGAATGATTTCAGCAAGATAGTTGAGAAAATAAAAACACACAAAAAAATTAGGTGGCGTATTCATCTGTAGGCGATACAGAATCACAGAATTACAGTGCAAAAGGAGGCCATTCAGCCCCTCATATCCATGCTGGCTCTCTGCAAGAGCAACTTAGCTAGTCCCATGCCTCCACCCCGTCGTCCTGCAAATCTTTTCTCTTCAGGTGCTTATCCAATTCCCTTTTGAAAGGCCTGACTGTAGCTACCTCCTCGTTTTCAACCCTTCTGCCAATGAGAACAATTTCACTCTATCTACTCTCTCCAGATTTTGAACACCTCTATCCATTCTCCTCTCAACATTTTCTTCACCAAGGAGAACAACCCCAGCTACTCCAATCGATCCATGTAACTGAAATCCCTCATACCTAGAACCATTCTTCTAAATCATATTTGCACCCTCTCTAAAGCCTTCACATCATTCCTGAAGTGCGGGTACCAGAATTGGACACAATACTCCAGGTGACGCCGAACTAGTGTTTTATAAAGGTTCACTTCCTTGCTTTTGTACTCTGTGCCTCTGATTATAAAGCTCAGGATCCTGTTTGGCTTTTTAATCACTTTCTCAACCTGCGCTGTTACTTTCAATGATTTGTTCACATATATATGATGCATTTTGGAAGATCCAATTCAAGAGTGAACTATACAGTAAATGGAAAAGTCCTGGGGAAAATTGATGTCCAGAGAGATTTGGGTGTTCAGGTCCACTGTTCCCTGAAGGTGGCAACGCAGGTAAATAGAGTGGTCAAGAAGGCATACGGCATGCTTTCCTTCATCGGACGGGGCATTGAGTACAAGAGTTGGCAGGTCATGTTACAGTTGTATAGGACTTTGGTTCGGCCACATTTGGAATACTGCGTACAGTTCTGGTCGCCACATTATCAAAAGGATGTGGATGCTTTGGAGAGGGTGCAGAGGAGGTTCACCAGGATGTTGCCTGGTATGGAGGGCGCTAGCTATGAAGAGAGGTTGAGTAGATTAGGATTATTTTCATTAGAAAGACGGAGGTTGAGGGGGGACCTGATTGAGGTGTACAAAATCATGAGAGGTATAGACAGGGTGGACAGCAAGAGGCTTTTTCCCAGAGTGGGGGTTTCAATTACTAGAGGACACGAGTTCAAAGTGAAAGGGGAAATGTTTAGGGGGGATATGCGTGGAAAGTTCTTTACGCAGAGGGTGGTGGGCACCTGGAACGCGTTGCCAGCGGAGGTGGTAGACGCGGGCACGATAGAGTCTTTTAAGATGTATCTAGACAGATACATGAATGGGCAGGAAGAAAAGAGATACAGAACCTTAGAAAATAGGCGACATGTTTAGAGAGAGGATCTGGATCGCCGCAGGCTTGGAGGGCCGAAGGGCCTGTTCCTGTGCTGTAATTATTTTTGTTCTTTGTATATCCCCAGGTCCTACTGTTCCTACACCCTCTTTAGAATTATGTCCTTTAGGTTATATTGCTTCACCTCAACCAGCCTGCCTATGTCCTCTTGAATTCTATCAATATCCTCCTCACTTACAATACTTCCAAGTTTTGTGTCATCTGCAACTTTTGAAGTTGTGCCCTGCACACTCCAGTCTAGATCATTAATATATATCAAGAAAAGCAGTGGTCCTAGTAGTGATTCTTAGTAGGGAAACCCACTATACACCTTCCTCTAGTCCGAAAAACAACCATTCGCCAATACTCTCGGTTTTCTGTCACTCAGCCAATTACATATCCATGCTGCCACTTTCCCTTTTATTCCATGGGCTTCAACTTTGCTGACAAGCCTATTATGTGTCACTTTATCAAACACATTTTGCAGTCCATATACACCACATCAACAGCACTGTCCTCATCAACTGTTGCTGTTATCTCATCAAAAAACTCAATCAAGTTAGTTAAACACATTAGTTTAACAAATCCACGCTGGCTTTTCCCAATCAATCCATAATTGTCCAAGTGAATGTTAATTTTGTCCCAAAATCTCATCTCTTAAAGCCAATTGACATGTAGCTGCTGGGTTTATTCTTATGCCCTGTTTTGCACAAGAGTGTAACATTTGCAATTCTCCAGTCCTCTGGCACCACCCCTGTATCTAAGGAGGATTGGAAGATTATGGCTAGTATCTCCTCAATTGCTACCCTTACTTACCTCAGCATCCTCGGATGCATCTCATCGGCCCTGGTGACTTATCAACTTTAGGTGCAGCTAGCCTTTCTAATCACTCCTCTTTATCAATTTTTAGTCCATCCAGCATCTCAACTACCTCCTCTTTCACTATGAATTTGCCAACATCTTCTTCCTTGGTAAAGGGAGATGCAAAATAGCACCTCAGACATGCCCTCTGCCTGCATGCATGGATCCCCTTTTTGGTCTCTAATTGGCATCACTTCTTTTACTATCCTTTTACTACTTATTTGCTTAAAGACGACTTTTGGATTGCCAGTCTCTTCTCATACCCTCTCTTTGCCTCTCTTATTTCCTTTTTCACCTCCCCCCTCTGAACTTTATATACTTAGCCTGGTTCTCACTTGGTTTCTGTCATACACCTTTTTATGGTCATCTTACTATCTATCTCACTAGTCATCCAGGGAGCTCGGGCTTTAGTTACCCTACCTTACCCCCTCATGGGAATACACCTTGACAGTCCCCGAACCCTCTCCTCTTTACAGGCAGCCCATTGTTCCATTACAGTTTTGCCTGCTAATCTTTGATTCCAATTTACCCGGGATAGATCCGTTCTCACCCCCTGAAATTGGCCCTCCTACAATTTAGTATTTTTACTTTAGTTTGCTTCTTGTCCTTTCCATAGCTAACCTAAATCTTATGATATAAAAACAAGAAATGCTGGATCCACTCAGCAGGTCTGGCAGCATCTGTGGAAAGAGAAGCAGAGTTAACGTTTCGGGTCAGTGACCCTTCTTCGGAACTGGCAAATATGAGAAATGTCAAAGGTTATAAGCAAGTGAGGCGGGGGTGGGGCAAGAGATAACAAAGGAGAAGGTGTAGATTGGACAAGGCCACATAGCTGACCAAAAGGTCATGGAGCAAAGGCAAACAATATATTAATGGTGTGTTGAAAGACAAAGCATTAGTACAGATACAGTGTTAATGGACTGAAGATTGAACAGCAACAAGTACAAACATGAAAAAAAAAACAGTGGGTCAGCAAACTGAACAAACTAAGATGAAATGAAATAAACATAAAAAGAAATTGTAAAAAATGTAAAAAAGAAAAAAAGAAAAAATAACTAAAAATAAAAGTAAAATGGGGGGCCCATCATGCTCTGAAATTATTGAACTCAATGTTCAGTCTGGCAGGCTGTAGCGTACCTAATCGGTAAATGAGATGCTGTTCTTCGAGCTTGCGTTGATGTTCACTGGAACACTGCAGCAATCCCAGGACAGAGATGTGAGCATGAGAGCAGGGGGGAGTGTTGAAATGGCAAGCAACCGGAAGCTCAGGGTCCTGCTTGTGGACTGAGCGATAGTATCTTATGATACAATGTTCACTGTTCCCTAAAAGTTCCCTGACTGACACTTGATCCATTTGACCCACCTCATTCCCCAGACCAGATACAGCTTCGTCCTTGGGCCGAAAACATACTGATCAAGAAAATCTTCCTGAACACACTTCTGAAACTCTTCCTCCTCTCTGTCCCTTATACTATCCCAGTCTATATTAGGATAATTGAAGTCTCCCATTATCATCATCTATAGCTTTTGCAGCTCTGTGTAATTTCCTTGCAAATTTGCTCCTCTATATCTTCGCACTGGTTGGTGTCCTATAGAATACACCCAGTAGTGTAATAGTACCACTACTGTTTCTTAATTCTAACCAAATAGAATCCGTCATTAACCCCTCTGGGACATCCTCTCTTTCCACACTGTAATATTCTCCTTAATCATTACAGCAACCCCTCCTCCTTTCTCTCCTTCCCTATCTTTCCTGAACACCTTCTATCCAGAACTATTTAGTACTCAGTCCTGCTCTTTTTTGAGCAAACTCGCTGTTATCACCACAACATCCTATCCCCATATGGCTAATTACACCTGTAGCTAAACAACCTTAGTTACACACTTTGTACGTTCAGATACATACACTGTAAACCTAATTTAGTCCTTATTGCAGCACCTTTTAGTCTGACCCCACCTAATACCTTACTATTTCTTACTCTAGTGTTATCTGTCTCTCCCAATCCTTTGTGCAACTTGTTTATCCTTCCTAATGCTAGACCCAACTCACCATCTCCCTGCCAAGTTAGCTTAGTTAAATATGAAGAAAAGTATAAAGTTAGCAGTTGGTTATGGTGCTTGTTTCAAACCTCTCATTACAGGTTCAATTACTATTTCTATCTGAAACCAAGGTGGAAAAACTGAAGTACTTTATTCTCAAGTTATAGTACTGGCTAGTATAGTATTACCTGGGGCCCTTTAACTGATCATCTGAAGGTGAAAGGGAGTCCTTTTAGTCTTGAGGGATAGTGTAAAATGGGCAATATCAAATAAGCCACCATATTAACTGACAATATCAAATGAATACAGCCCACCCAAGTTTCGCATTTGTTGACTTTACTGGTGACAGTTTGATGTATAAAGAGCAGATAATTCCATACTGCCCATTTTACACCAGTGACAAGACAAGCACTGAGCAGGAAATGAAACACAGGGACCAGGCAACAAAGCCTAAACTTCATCTCAGATATCTTTATCATTTCCTATATTTGGCTAGTCTGGTTTGGATAATTTTTACTTGAAGACATTTTGCCATGTGTGCAGGAGTTTAGGAGTCTCATAAATTGAACTGAGCACTGCATTATGCTTATCATGTACATTATTTTAATAGTTTGATTCCGCAAAGGGAGGCATTTTCCGAGTTCTCAGCGAATGTTAACAGAATCTGTCAATGTGCCGGCGTGTGCCAAGGTTGAAACATAAGTGGCTGGAAATATTTGGCAACTGTACATTAGAAATCTGCCTTGTTAGATTATGGACTAATTAGGCAACAATGAAAGGTATGTAGTTATTGGAGGTTTAACACACTGGGGATCACTGGCAGGAGGTGAAGAAGAATATCAAAGTGAATTCTGATGTGCTAAAATGCAAATAACTGAAGGCAGTTAATTCCTGCATGGCTTGAGGGATTGGTGAGGAATTTTCCATAGTATTTTTTTCCTTCATTGACCTAAGGTTTTTCATTTTCTTTTGCATCTCCCCAGGAGATTAACTGACTGCAGGGTGAGGGAGGGAGGCAGTGTTTAGTCAGGATGCCCATTTATTTCATATGTTCCTAAGTATTACAGACAAAGGTGTTACCTTAGTCTAACCTTTAATATGATCAGATTCATTACTCTTTCATTTCCTTATTCATGCAACAATGGACATTCTCTCCCAGTCTCCTGAGGGAGTCATGAAAGTTCTCTGAACCTTAAGGGTATGTTCATGAGCAAAATAGCCTGACAATGTCAGACAACTCTCCACCTCAACTCAATTACCTTCCTGACGATTATTGTTTGCCATTAAAGAAATTTAACTTCTGTCTCACCTAAAGTGGGTGAGCAGGGTTGGTTTTTCAGTCAGGACCATGAATTTAATGCAACCTTCTCAAAAGTCCAAAGCCTGGATTGGGATCCAAACATCAAGATTGAATGAAACAGAATTTGTTTAAAGAGAGGTAGAAAAATAACAACCTGCTTTTATCCAGCACCTTTAACATTGGAGATTGGAGGAGTCAGCACTGGGTGTGGTGGATGGGTTTATGTACCTGGGAATTTGTATATCTGGTGAAGGGGAATTAAGGAAGAGGGGAAAAGAAGTATTGGACTATTTTGACTGGAAATGTCTCTGTCAGACAATGGTAACTCTCTTAGAAAAGGGATGTGAAAAGGAGTGTTAGTTAGACTAGTGTTTAGTTAACTGCTCTGTATGGTCCTGACAGCTAGGATCTCGTAAAGAAGGTATGAGTTATTGGTTGGAAGGGCACAGTGACCAACACTAACATAACAATGACTGTGCTGTGTGTAGCAGCATATATAGTAACAACTGTGATAGGCAGAGCAGGTTTTTTTTATTCATTCATGGGATGTTGACGTTGCTGGCAAGGCCAACATTTATTGAAAATGTGGGCCATATACCTGCAGACCTGTATCCTAAGAAAGAATGGGTCCCAACTAGTAAAGATAATGCAAAATGCCAAAACAGAGATTGTTGAATGTATGGAAAAATCTGAATACAAAGCTGATGATCAACACATCACTGAGATAACTAAGAGAGCATGATTCTTAAGTCTATGGCCAGCCTGTTTAAAACAATCAATCAACTTGGCTGACCAATCACTGACCACACAAACAGTCTCACAGTATTCCATCCCAATTGATTCTGTAACATTACTTCCCATCTCTCGAGAAAGTTTTTCTTGAAGTCCAACTGCAATGGCCACCAACAACTTATTTTTTGACTCTCTCCTGGATTACCATGTGTTTACTGCTCTCAGCTGATAACAGTGGAATTGAATGAATCATCTATTACATCAATGGTAATCTGGTGCATGTGACACGAGCAGTCTATCTGCCCAAGGTGGCAATGTGAATGGCAGTCTTTTCCTAATTGTTTGCACTCAATTGTTTTACAATATGCAATTTCCTCCAAGTAAGTCAGTTATGTCAATTAAAAAACATCATACCTTGGATTTTGACTTGGTTTGCTTTGCATTCAGGACAGTATAAGAGCTGAAATTCTTCAGTTTGGTGCATAGAATAGTCCGTGCTGGCAACAAAGATGACATCACCAGCTTTCCACGTTCTGGCATCATCCGCCAACTCCAGAATGCTGCTATTAACATGTGTATCTATGGTAACGGTCACCTTCGGTCGCACTGAAAGAAGAGAAATGAATGCTTGAGTGTGTATGTATTAGACAGCACCTCCTGCCAAGCTTTCAATCTCTTTAAAACACAACCATAAGCAGTCTTATATGGAACAGCTGTTACGAGGATATAAAAAATGAAAGAAAAACATCTTAAACAATTTTTTCTGCATACTTGAAAGTTTTGGATGGCATTTTTTTCTTTGTTCAAAGATCAATAACACATTTTAATTGCCTTTTTTAAAAAATGAAACACATTGAAAATGACAGATGCTGTAATTTTTTTAAATGTGATTTTGTGCAATACGAGTTCAGTTACTGGAACAGCAAACAAGGAAAATTACCCAATCATGGTGCACCTGTGATAAAGATCCTTTAATGCTTCTCAACTAGTTAACCAACCACTTACCCAATATGAATGACAAAACATTTCTGAATTTACCTATAGGGTGTGCATAATGGTTGGGACAGGGCTGAGTGGCAAGCCCGTAAGCTCAGCAGTTGTTATTTCCTTGTCTTCATAGCAGCAGTGCCATCCAATACTCCAAGTGCAGAGAAATGAGCCCCGCGATGGTTATAAAGAGGGAAAGATTTCTTTTCATGTTTTGTGACATCACCAATGGGACTTTCCTAACATTTCACATGGAAATTTTTATCCCATTGGTCTGGCTGGTCTGAAACTCAGGTTGGAGGTAAAGGACAGGGTGATTTATGAGCACTGTTGATATTGTAACCACTAAGAACTGAGTTGAGACTCCTCAGTCCATTTCACATAGAAACTTTCATCCCATTCACCTGCCTGGACTTAAACCTAGGCCAGAGGTGAAAGCGTTGAATCATTGTTACTCACTTCCTCCTATTCTTTGTAGTCAGGACATGGTGAGCACACTCAGCACAACAGAGGCAACATGAGACAGGAGAAATGGCAATAGAGAGGGTAGAGAGAAGGCGTTAGCTCCTCAGTTATATATCAAGAGATATTTTCAGTAGCAGATCTCTTGAAGGTAATTCAGAGAAAAGTGTTCAATTTCAGGGATAATTATTTTCCAAGGTTTTCCAATGTTTTTCACTCAACAAGACTTGAGTAGCTGATAGAAAGTGATTTGCCTGAAGGGTAGTCCAATGTATTGTTAAGTGCGCTCGATTCAAATTGGGGATATATTGTGGTAACATTTTTACAGGGAGAGACTGAACCACCTCTAGCCCATAGGTAGGGCTGGATTTTAAGGAGCCCTCGATGTCAGGATCCATGGCAAAGGTGATCGGGGGTGGGGGTGGTGTCTGAAGATGACCCCAGATGAGGCCTGCCACAGACCTCAACGCCAGCAGGGCCTAGCCTAATCCTCCCGGTGGGGGCGAGGCCTTGTGGCAGCCACCCCCACCGCTGGGCGATGGGACCATAATTTGAATATTTAAATCAATTTTCATAATTCATTTAATTGTTATGGGGAGGTGGGAAAGGGTAAAAAGAGATGTATTTAGTTAATTTCTTTAAATCTTTCTTTAAATATTTAAATATGCTGGTAAGGGCTAACAGACCTTTAAAAATGGCGTAAGCACCTGTGCACAGGCAGCTGACACCATTGCCTGGGATGGACAGCCCGTCCTCTCCACATGATCGGGGGGATGGCCTGCCCGAGCTAGTTAAATGAGCCACCATGCTTGGAATCGCTGTGACTCTTTGGCATGCGGCCCTTGCGGGCGGTCGCCATTTTCTCACCCGCCACAGAAATTGGCGGCAGGTTTATAAAATTCAGCCCTTAGACACTGACAGGTAGCACTGTACAGTAGTTACAGCTACAAATCAGTTGGAGGAGGAAGGGCTGTATCAGCTACCCAGCATAATATTTTCTAAAATTTTTTTTTTTAAGTATTTCAATCCTTAAAAGGAGTGACTAAATCTGCATGACAGATTAAAGGGAGTCACTTGTCGAGGCACTTTGCTGTGTGCTGAATTTTGTTTAGATGCTAATGCAGAGGTCTGGAGCATGACAGAGGTCACTGGTGGCACATGTTTACAGTGGTAGCTGTTAACCTGTTTAAAATAAACTAACTGATCTCCGTGCTGAGTTGAGGAGATTCTGGGTAGATTTCTGTCTTCACTCGAAGTCAATAGACTGAAAGTTAGGCAGGTTCTGTGATGGGTGGGCAATTGATCAGGCCGATTCAGGCCTCGGCACTGAATACAACAAACTACACCCTCTGTTTTTGAAGGTGTGACAAGGTGGCAGTTACAGGAAATAGGTGAGACGAGGTGAAGGTTACAGGAAGTAAGTGTGATGAGGTAGGAGTACAGGAAGTAAGTGTGATGAGGTAGGCATGACAATACAAAAGAGTGTTGGGGTAGGGATTACATTAAGTAGGTGTGCTGAGGTATGGGTTACATGAAGTAAGTGTGATGCTAACACACCTTATATCACTATTGGATCTTCTTTGGCGCTGCTAACAAGAAGCAATGAATTGGGACCAAAAGAACAAAGCTAAGGGAGAAGTCAGGGGTTCAGGAGATCAAAGGTCACGCGGTGGGGAGAGGGTCTGAGATTCAAGATGGTGAGCTTTCAACCCTACCACTACCGACAGGTCTTCAGACCGTACCCACTAACTAGGCGATGGGCCTGGGTTGTGGAAGATGGTTTGGGGTGTAGGCCCAAATACTAGGCTTGAAACCAGACCATTTACTACAGAGGAATGGAAACAATGTGCATCGGGGATCAGTATGCTGCTGACTGAGACTCAGAATCTGGTTGAGTGGGTAATGAGGTGAGGGGGTGCTGGGTAAAACATGCATCAAAAGAAAGTGGGTGAATGAACAAAATAGCAGGCAGACCCGGGTAACTTCTGCCACAGCACCACCCAGTGACCAGAGGCCCACAATTACGTGTGACAAGCATATGTTGACATAATAATTAAATGACTCAAAAATTGTGGCAAATAAGTTGAGACATAGTATGTTGTGCATAGATATATAAAGGTTCTGTTAAAATAGCACAGAGTTGAGTTTAGAATAGGTACACTAAGTGTTCGCATGAGAACATTGCTCACAATAATTACCAAGCTCAGGTCATGCCTGATACATGTTAATTTAAAGCATAGTCATCAGCTACAGGAGATACTTAGAGATAGAACAGACCTGGTTTACCACATAGAAAGCGCACTTTGTAGTTATGGCAGATCCCATTAGCCTGGTCCTTATTCCGGCACACAAACCCATAGTCTTGATCGTACATGTGGAACACCTCTGCTGTTAGACTGGCTGGGATTCCATCAACAGTAACAACCTAAAGCATAAAGAACATCTTAATGAACACACTTCTGTCAAATTTCTGCAGAAAAGCTCCCGCTCTCTCGCTGTAACTTTGGCGGAAACTTCAGAGCAATGGTGTAACTGGCCAATAGTGTTGCTTCTCCAGGATTTCTGTCAATCTTCCGTTGACGTACAGTGTGAGATCGGGAGAAAACGTCACCAATTTACTGTCAAGTAAAAATACCAACATTGGTCCAATTTATAAATTTTAATCTTATCCCACATAGGGTGGGAGTGGGGGTGTTAGGGGTCAGGATAGGAACAGACAAGGGTGGAAAATGCTTTGGCTTCAGAAAACTGTATATTTTGGGAACGGAGGGGAGCATTCTAAACTTAGATACCCAGCGAAGCCGGTTTAAATTTCCCACATTACTTACCCAGCCTGGAGCTGCCATGATTTTAACCTGCTTCACTCAGCAGGCAGAGGGGGTACCTGCCCAAAGCTGGCGGGATCCTTATTAATAAATGCATGTCAGGTCCAAATGATGTAATTAGGAACCGACTGCCATTTTAACTCGCGGACCTGAGCAGGAAGTGGGCAGCAAGTTTCCTGCCAGCCCAGTCCAGCAGGGAAGTCAAGAGGCAGATTGTTTAAACTTATTGCTCCTGTCTTTGTGGGATCAGGAGGAACAGGAGGAGCCTCAGCCTCTGCAGCCGATTCTGTCACTTGCCTGGTCTCTGGGCCACTTGATTTTCCACCACCTCCTCCCTATTTCCCATCCAGAATGCAGAGATTTAAATAAAGGCCCGAAGTTAAAATATCCCACGCCTCATTTCTGGAGCAGTGGGTGGGTTTCTGGGCTAATCTTTCCCGGCCCTGGGGTAGAGGAGGGAAGGGGGAAGGCCTGGCAAATAGCAGGGATCCAGGTTGGGATTGGTCCCCAACGCATTCCCACTGCTGGGGACGTTTCCTGGCATGTGGGTCGGCTGCCCACTGAGTGGAGGTGGGCAGCCAATTGAAGCAATTAAGGTCCCAATTAGGGGATATTTTGTGTGCTCTGGCATTTTGCTGGTGAGGAATCCCTCCCCCCCCCGCTGCGTGCGGAGGCTACCAGCTTAATGGAGGCAGCCCCCCCCCCCCCCCCCCCCCGAGTAGGCTGGTGGGCACCATTGGAGCAGGAGGGTCCATGCCCCATTGATAGTGCTGCAGAAGGAAAGACATCTCCCTGGCCCCAACTATCCCCTCAGAGGACTTTCCCCTCTGTTACATGGGGTCTGCCGCTTACCCACTCTAAAAAAATTTATTGAGTTTAACACCTCAAAGGGTGTCTCCATTTTGAGGCACCCTCGCATTCTCCTACCTGCCTCAGCAGTGCCCACCTCTCTCGGTACTTACCTCTCCGGAAAATCCGAGCAACAGCGACCCGCCACAGAACCTCACTTTGGAATTGCCAGGCCCGATCTTCCCAGCGGCGGGGAAGCTCTGTGGCGGCCCCTCCACCACTTCGCGACGGAACCCGAGTTTGCATATTTAAAATACATGTTTGCATGAATTAAAATGGAATCCGCAGGGATCTTACCTTCAGTTCCCGACCTTCAGCACGACATGCCATTTCTACCTACTCTCTGCTAGCTCACTGGAAACAGAGAGTAAGCATAAATGGGTCATTTTCTGGTTGGCAAGATGAGTGGTGTGCCACAGGGATCTGTACAATTTATAGAAATGACTTGGATGAAGGGTCTGAAGGTACGGTTGCTAAATTTGCTGATGACACAAAGATAGGTGGGAAAGTAAGTTGTGAAGAGGACATAAGGGGGCTACAAAGGGATATAGATAGGTTAAGTGAGTGGGCAAAGACATGGCAAATGGAGTATAATGTGGGAAAATGTGCAATTATCCATTTTGGCAGGAAGAATAAAAAAGAAGCATATTATCTAAATGAGCTCTGAGATGCGGAGGGATCTGGGTGTCCTAGTGCATGAATCACAAAAGGTTAGTCTGCAGATACAGCATGTAACTAGGAAAGCTAATAGAATGTTATCATTTATCGTGAGGGGAATTAAATACAGAAGTGGGTAGGTTATGCTTCAGCTATACAGAACATTGGTGAGACCACATCTGGAGTACTGTGTACATTACTGGTCTCCTTATTTAAGGAAAGATGTAAATGCATTGGAGGCAGTACAGAGAAGGTTTACTAGACTAATACCTGGAATGGATGGGCTGTCTTACGAGGAAAGATTGGACAGGCTAGGCTTGTACTCACTGCAATTCAGAAGAGTAAGAGGCTACTTGATTGAAACATATTTGATCCTGAGGGGTCTTGACAGGGCAGATGTGGAAAGGATGTTTCCCCTTGTGGGAGAATCTAGAACTAGGGGTCACTGTTTAAAAATAAGGGGTCGTCCATTTAAGACAGAGATGAGGCGAAATCTTTTCTCTCAGAGGGTAGTGAGTCTTTGGAATTCTCTGCATCAAAAGTCAGTGGACGCAGAGTCTTTGAATATTTTGAAGGCAGAGGTAGATAGATTCTTGATAATCAAGAGGGTGGAAGGTTAACGGGGCTAGGTGGAAATGTGGGGTTATCAGTTCAGCCACGAACCTATTGAATGACCGCCACAGAATTGCAGTGGCGCCGGCCCCGCCTGGGTGGCCGCCATTTTCTGCACCCACCGCCGACAAGAAGTTCCCGCCCTCCGTGTGCAATCCTGAGTGTTTACCTGTATATCGATTGGACTGTCACAGATTTTTCCAGGAAAAGCAACTCTCAGCTCCGACAGTTTTTCCCAGTCCCCCGATCCTCGCTCATCATCCCGGTTAAACCAGTCAGTCCACTCCACATCTGCAGCCAAGCAACATCAAAATGTTGAAGCAGTGATGGTCAGCTCGGCAGCTGAATGATACATATTTTAATGGATGAAAAATTACGCAGAGCGTACTGAACGCCAAATTGTTGACATGCCTTCCCACTGCAAGTAGCTCTGTTCTCAAACTGCTGTTTTGTAACCTATAATATTTCGAGAGCTTTGTGCGACTGTCATAGAATCTTGGCCTTGTCGTACCTTCATTTCTGGTCCAACCAGCCTTGATTCAGTCAAACTGAACCTAAAATTACAAGTCTGTGGTGTGACCGAGTGCGACCACCTCAACATTTTTCCTACACCAGCTGCAACTACTGCAGCCACAAGCAGCTCTGTAGTTTTGAAGTTTAGTGTGTAATTTCCTCGCAGTTAATTGCTATAATCCCCCTCATATCAGCTGAAAATGTTGCCAGAAATGGAATGCCAATCCAAGGGAAAGCAAACCCAAAACAAGAGTGCAGTTAGGCTTTACGTTACTAAACTCCTTCGAAGCCGCAAGTTCAGAATTTTGAGAGAAAATGATGCTTCAGGTTTTGTAATGTGTTTTGCATTGTCAGAGAACATTAAGGTGAATGGCATTGAGTTGAATGTGCATCTGTGGAGTTCTAGCCTAATAATTGTACGTGCAGTCAGCAGTTTCTTTTTAATCTCTGATTTTTTTTTTTATATACTAAGGAGAAGGCAGAGACTGTATTTACAAACAAGAACAAGCCTCCTCAAGTCCCCAGCATCACAGATGCCAGTCTTCAGCCAATTTGATTCACTCCACGTGATATCAAGAAACGGCTGAAGGCACTGGAAACAGCAAAGGCTATGGGCCCTGACAATATTCCAGCAATAGTACTGAAGACCTGTGCTCCAGAACTTGCCGCGCCCCTAACAAAGCTGTTCCAGTACAGCTACAACACTGGCATCTACCTGGAAATGTGGAAAATTGCCCAGGTATGTCCTGTACACAAAAAGCAGGACAAGTCCAACCTGGACAATTACCACCCCATCAGCCTACTCTTGATCATCAGTAAAGTGATGGAAGGTGTCAGCGACAGTGCTATCAAGCGGCACTTGCTTAGCAATAACCTGCTCAGTGATGTTCAGTTTGGGTTCCGCCAGGGCCACTCAGCTCCTGACCTCATTACAGCCTTGGTTCAAACACAAACCAAAGAGCTGAACTCAAGAGGTGAGGTGACAGTGCCTGCCCTGGATGTCAAGGCAGAATTTGACCAAGTACAGCATCAAGGAGCCCTCGTAAAACTGGAGTCAATGGGAATTGGGAGGAAAACTCTCCACTGGTTGGAGTCATACCTAGCGCAAAGGAAGATGGCTGTGGTTGTTGGAGGTCAATCATCTGAGCTCCAGGACATTACTGCAGGAGTTCCTCAGGGTACTGTCCTAGGCCCAACCATCTTTAGCTGTTTCATCAATGACCTTCCTTCAATCATAAGGTCAGAAGTGGGGATTTTCGCTGATGATTGCACAATCTTCAACACCATTTGCAATTCCTCAGATACTGAAACAGTCCATGTAGAAATGCAGCAAGACCTGGACAATACCCAGGCTTGGGCTGATAAATGGCAAGTAACATTCGCACCACACAAGGGCCAGGCAATGACCATCTCGAACAAGAATCTAACCATCTCCCCTTGACATTCAATGACATTATGATCACTGAATCCCCCACTATCAACATCCTGGGGGTTACCATTGACCAGAAATTGAACTGGAGCAGCCGTATAAATACTGTGGCTACAAGAGCACGTCAGAGGCTGGGAATCCTGCAGTTAATAACTCACCTCCTGACTCCCCAAAGCCTGTCCACCATCTGCAAGGCACAGGTTAGAGGTGTGATGGAATACTCTCCACTTGACTGGATGAGTGCAGCTCCAACAACACTCAAGAAGCTCAACACCATCCAGGACAAAGCAGCCCGCTTGATTGGCATCCCATTCCCAAACATTCACTCCCTCCACCACCGACACACAGCGGCAGCAGTGTGTACCATCTACAAGATGCACTGCAGCAACGCACCAAGGCTCCTTTGACAGCACCTTCCAAACCCACAACCTGTTCCACCTAGAGGGACAAGGGCAGCAGATGCATGGGAACACCACCACCTGTAAGTTCCCCCCCATGTCACACACTGTCCTGACTTGGAACTATATCGCTCTTTCTTCACTGTCACCGGGTCAAAATCCTGGAACTCCCTTCATAACAGCACTGAGGGTGTACTGCACCGGTTCAAGAAGGCAGCTCACCACCACCTTCTCAAGGGCAATTAGGGATGGGCAATAAATGCTGTCCAAGCCAGCGATGCCCACATCCCATGAATTAATAAAAAAACAGGAGCCACTTGCTATCTCAGGCACCAAATTCAGCTCCCACAATGTCTAGTGCTATGTACATTTGTATAAGAATACTAATTACTCAGTCTGTCCACTATATAGGAACAAGAGGCCATTCAGCCCCTCAAGCCTGTTCTGCCAATCGATTAAATCATGGCTGATTGGTACCTCAACCCCATTTTCTCCATATCTCTTGATACCCCTATCCAACGAAAATCTGTCAATCTCAGTTTTGAAAACTCACTTGGTCCGGCATCCACAGCTTTATAGGGAAGAGTACCGGGTTTCCATTATCCTTTGTATGGAAAATTGCTTCCTGGTTTCACTAAATGGCCTAGCTCTAATCTTTAGGCTGCAGTTTTTGGAAATTATATCTAAACCAGCTGTTAGCTACATTAGAATATCAACCAAACTGGCACTAATCTAATTTATTTAATTTTGAGATACATGCAATTCACATGCACTTTCTCACGGCTGGTATTAAGCAGGTTTGCAGGCATTTGAGTGCAAATCAAATTCTCACTGTTTTCTAGATTGTATGACATGGGGGAGCGGAACGGGACGTGGCAACACAAAAACAAAACATGAGTTACAATTTAGCTAAGGTTACAATAAATGTATAATAAAACAAATAACTTCAGAGGTGGAGATTGATCCTGTCAATTATATATAGGCTTTAAATACAATGGGGTAGAAAATTGTCTTGGGCACAGGGCAGTATCAGATCAACCATCCATTATACTGAAGCCCGTGACAGCCCATGCAACTGAATATCAGGTGCTGCATGTAACGAACAGCCGATCCATTATTACCTGTTCTGTGCCGCCATCCGAGACAAATTTCTAGCCCAATGTTTTTCACTTATGCAGCCTCTGGATTAATATTTTGCGGCCTTGACTGCTTGCTGGCACTCAGTCCATGTGGGGATGGGGGTTCTGGAGGGATCTCATGATAGATAAGGCATGGGGTGGGTGGGGAAGGTCAACTCAGGACCAGGGGATGCCTAAACTTTCCTGGTGGGTCACAGAGGAGCACTCTCCTCCTGGCCCCACAATGGAAAGTAAAAAGCGAACCTGGAAGCCTCTTCAGCCTCCAGACTCTCTTCATGCTGAGCTTCACCTCGTGGGAAATCTGCGCAGCCTTCCCACAGGCTGTGGTTGGAATCCCTGACGGGGCCCGATTACTGTATGCAAATGTGGATTTGGGCGTACGGCTTAGCTACCGGTTCAGGAGTGTCTGTTACAACCAGAAACAGTGGGTGGCTTTCCGGTGACTCACCGGGCCTGGCCGTTTTCTGCTGGGTGGGTAGGACTTACAAGAAGAATTTGCAATTACACTGCACCTTTAATGTAAAAAAACACCCAAGTTGCTTCACAAGTAGACTGAATGAGAACAGACACCGAGTTGTGAGGGGATGGATAACAAAGGGGTGGTTTGTAGCTAGTTTAAAGAGATGGGCTGTGGTAAGAAGTGCAGAAGCAGGGAGGGAGATCCAGAGATTAGTCAACAGCAGCAAAAACAGCCCTTTCCAAAACCCTCAACTCTCCAAAATCCAAGCAGGCCAAACAAGCACCTATAGAAACTTAGCAGCCTGGCCTTTGACGGCTGGTTTAAACTTGGAGGCAGAATGTAGACCATGGGAGGTAACTTGAACCCTCCCCTCAATCTATAACTGAAGATACAGTGCCAGCTGTGGTTCAAAAGTAACATTCTTGCCTCTGAGTCAGAAAGTTGTGGGTCCAAGTCCAACTCCAGTACAATACCTATGTTGATACTCCAGTGCAGTAGTCAGGGAGTGCTGAGCTGTTGAAGGTTCTGACTTTCAGATGAGATGTTAAACAGAGGCCCTGGCTGCCTCCTCAGGGGTTGTAAAAGATCCCACTACACTATTTCGAACAAGGGCAGGGGAATTCTCCCTATGTCAATATTTCTCCCTCAACCAACATTACTAAAACAGATTAACTGACCACTATCACATTGCTGTTTGTGGGATCTTGCTGTGCACAAATTGGCATCCATGTTTCCTACATTACAAAAGTGACTGCACCGCAAAAATATTTCATTGCTGACTTCAGGAGCACTTTACACCAAATGAAGTGGTTTTGAAGTATAGTCACTGTTTAGTGTCGGGAAATGCAGAGCCAATCTGTGCACATCAAAATCTCCCCACAGACAACAATGGGTTAAATGACCAGATAATTTGTTTTTCGTGATTTTGGTTGTGACACCAGGAGAACTGCACTGCTCTTCTTTGAAAAGTGCCTTGATCTTTTGCATCCACCTGAGAGAACTGTTTAATGTCTGATCTGAAAGACACCACCATCCACAATGGGACATTGTCACTACTGCAGAGCCCAGGCTGAGTGTATAATGTATCTGGAGTGGGACTTGAACTCACAACCTTTTGACTCAGAGGTGAGCCAAGGCTGAGACCTATCACAGTTAGAAACATTGTGCCCTGGATAGGACACTACCATGCAGATAAAAGGGATGCTTTTTAAATTTTACAGCTTTCGCCTTCGGTCTACCTCAGAAACTCAACCTCAGTTAGACACATTTGGCTATTGGCCAGCTTGCATGATATCTGGATCATACTGTAATCAATGAAACCGTTCATATTCTGCAATTGTCAAGGACTGTGAAATATGAAGATTTGTTTAGAAATATAAAATAAACTAACACTGAAACTATCTCATTCTTACCTTGTACCCACTCACTCGTTGAACCAACAGTGAAGTGATTCCCATCAGGGGACTGGAAAAGTTTAAACACTTTTGCAGCAGCAGATCCTCTGGCGCCTGTGGGGTTACCAAAAAAAAAAAATCTGGATTTCGCTCAAAATTATAATTTCAACTCTTAAATGGAAAAGAAGATTTTCCTTTATGTTAGTTCTCCCAATAAAAGCTTTAAAGACAACTAAATTTCTCCATACAATTTCCCTACTAAATGTTCTTGGGCATAGGCCTTGCATGTCCATGGAAATTCTCCCAAACCCCCTCATTAACTTTTCTATTTAGGTCGTTTCTCCAAGGATTGTGCTAATCTTATGCCAAATTTAAACAGGAGGTCAAAGGGCAAATTTTCCAATTGCACGTCCCAGTGCAGAGCCTCACCACCAGGGGGCACCCTTAGCAAACCATCCAGGATTCATTCAGTTTAATGATGTGCAATTTACATGGAATTACATCAAATCTACAACACAACACATCTACACAAACCAGCCCAACCTTTTCATCCTTGCCTGGTCAGTATATCCTCTCAATTCTGGTATTATTCTTGTGAATCATTTTTGCACTTTCTCAATGCCTCTATACTCTTTTATAATAAGTTAGTTTTAGCATAATCATGGAAAAGGACAAAGATAAAACAGGAGTTAAAGTTCTAAATTGGGGGAAGGCAAATTTTCTGAAACTGAGAGGTGATCTGGTGAAAGTGGCCTGGATACAGTTACTTGAAGGTAAACCAGTGGCAAACCAGTGAGAGACATTCAAAAGCGAAATTCTATAGGCACAGTGTAGGCATGTTCCCACAAAGATAAAGGGTGGTACAGCTAAATCTAGAGCCCCTGGTTATTTAGAGGCTTGCAGGGTAAGTTAAAGCAGAAAAAGAAAGCTTATGACAATCACAAAAATCTTAATACTTTAGAAAGAGTATAGAAAGTGCAGGGGTGAAGTAAAAAAAGAAATTAGAAAAGCAAAGAGAGGACATGAAAAAATATTGGCAGGTAAAAATCAAGGAAACCCCGAAGATGTTTTATCAGTACATTAACAGCAAGAGGCTAACCAAGGAAAGGGTAGAACCTATCAGTGATGTTCAAGGGAACTTACACGTGGATGCAGAAGATGTGGGCAGGGTTCTTAATGTGTTTTTTGTCTCTGTCTTCACAAAGGAGAGGGTTGATGTAGACATTGTAGTAAAAGAGGAGCAGTGTGAAATATTAGATACGATTAGCATAATGAGAGAGGAAGTACTAGAGGGTCTGACATTCTTGAAAGTGGATAAATCACCAGGCCTGGATGGATTGTATCCCAGGCTGTTAAAGGAAGCCAGGGAGGAAATAACGAATGCGCTGAGGATCATCTTCAAATCCTCACTGGATATGAGCGAGGAACCAGATGATTGGAGGTCTGCAAACGTTGTACCATTGTTTAAAAAGGGTACGAGGGATAGGCCAAATAATTATAGGCCGGTCAGTCTGACCTCAGTGGTGGGTAAATTGTTAGACTCAATTCTGAGGGACAGGATAAACTGCCACTTAGAAAGGTACGGACTGATCAGGGATAGTCAGCATGGATTTGTTAAGGGAAGGTCATGTCTTACTAGCTGAATTGAATTTTTTGAGGAAGTAACAAGGAGGATTGATGAGGGCAGTGCAGTGGATGTGGTCGACATGGATTTTAGTAAGGCATTTCACAAGATTCCGCATGGCAGATTGGTCAGTAAAATGAAAGCCCAGGGGATACAGGGGAATATGGCAGGTTGGGTCCAAAATTGGCTCAGGGACATGAAACAAAGGGTAGTAGTCGACGGATATTTTTGCAAATGGAAAGCATGATTGGGAAATTTGCTGATGACGCAAAAATTGGCCATGTAGTTAATAGTGAAGAGGATAGCCATAGACTCCAGAAAGATATCAATGGTTTGGTTGAGTGGGCAGAAAAGTGACAAATGGAATTCAATCCAGAAAGTGTGAGGTAATGCATTTGGGGAGGGCAAATAAAGCGAGGGAATACACAATAAAAGGGAGGATATTGAGAGGGGTAGAAGAAGTGAGAGACCTTGGAGTGCATGTTCACAGGTCCCTGAAGGTGGCAGGACAGTAGATAAAGTGGTGAAGGCGGCATATGGAATGCTTTTCTTTATTGGCCGAGGTATAGAATACTAAAGCAGGGATGTAATGCTGGAACTATATAAACGCTAGTTAGGCCATAGCTGGAGTATTGGGTACAATTCTGGTTACCACATTACAGGAAGGACATAATTGTGCTGGAGAGAGTACAGAAAAGATTTACAAGAATGTTAGATCATAGATAGATACAGCACTGAAACAGGCCCTTCAGCCCACCAAGTCTGTGCCGACCGACAACCACCCATTTATACTAATCCTACATTAATCCCATATTCCCTATCACATCCCCACCTTCCCTCAATTCTCCTACCACCTACCTACACTAGGGGCAATTTACCTATTAACCTGCAAGTCTTTGGCTATGGGAGGAAACCGAGCACATGGCGAAAATCCACACAGTCACAGGGAGAACTTGCAAACTCTACAGAGGCAGTACCCAGAATTGAACCCAGGTTGCTGGAGCTATGAGGCTGCAGTGCTAACCACTGCACCACTGTGCCACCCATGTTGCCAGGGCTTGAAAGTTGCAGCTATGAAGAAAGATTGGATAGGCTAGGGTTGTTTTCCTTGGAACAGAGGAGGCTGAGGGGTGACTTAATTGAGGTGTACAAAATTATAAGGGGCCTAGATAGAGTAGACAGGAAGGACCGGTTTCCC
Organism: Heterodontus francisci; assembly: GCF_036365525.1. Taxonomy (NCBI): domain Eukaryota; kingdom Metazoa; phylum Chordata; class Chondrichthyes; order Heterodontiformes; family Heterodontidae; genus Heterodontus; species Heterodontus francisci. The sequence goes on along the minus strand of NC_090408.1, from coordinate 10,865,506 downwards.
CTAGCGGAGAGGTCAATGACCAGGGAACACAGATTTAAGGTGATTGGTAGAAGGATTAGAGGGGACATGAGGAAAATCTTTTTCACCCAGAGGGTGGTGGGTGTCTGGAATTTACTGCCAGGAATGGTGGTAGAGGCAGAAACCCTCAGTTCTTTTAAAAAGTACCTGGACATGTAACTGAAGTGCTGTAACCTGCAAGGCTATGGACCAGGTGCTGGAAGGTGGGATTAGATTGGGTGATGAGTTTTTTCAGCCGGCACAGACACGACGGGCTGAATGGCCTCCTTCTGTGCTCTAATTTTTCTATGGTTCTATGGAATATCTATGCATCGATGAATCAAGGCCATTTGGCCAACTGGTCCATACTGGTGTTTATGCTCCATGTGAGCCTCCTCCCACCCTTCTTCATCTAGCCCTATCAACATATCCTTTATTCCTTTCTCCCTCATTGCTATCTAGCTTCCCCTTAAATGCATCTATGCTATTTGCCTCAACTACACCTTGTGGTAGAGATTTCCACATTAGAACAAAGAATAGTACAGCACAGGAACAGGCCATTCGGCCCTCCAAGCCTGCGCCGATCTTGATGCCTGTCTAAACTAAAACCTTCTGCACTTCCGGGGACCGTATCCCTCGATTCCCATCCTATTCATGTATTTGTCAAGAAGCCTATTAAACTTCGCTATCGTACCTGCTTCCACAACCTCCCCCGACAGCAAGTTCCAGGCACTCACCACCCTCTGTGTAAAAAACTTGCCTCGCATATCCCCTCTAAACTTTGCCCCTCGCACCTTAAACCTATGTCCCCTAGTAACTGACTCTTCCACCCTGGTAAAAAGCTTCTGACTATCCACTCTGTCCGTGCCACTCATAACTTTGTAAACCTCTATCAGGTCGCCCCTCCACCTCCGTCGTTCCAGTGAAAACAATCCGAGTTTTTCCAACCTCTCCTCATAGCTAATGCCCTCCAGACCAGGCAACATCCTGGTAAACCTCTTCTGTACCCTCTCCAAAGCCTCCACATCCTTCTGGTAGTGTGGCGACCAGAACTGTACGCAATATTCCAAGTGTGGCCTAACTAAGGTTCTGTACAGCTGCAACATGACTTGCCAATTTTTATACTCTATGCCCCAACCGATGAAGGCAAGCATGCCGTATGCCTTCTTGACTACCTTATCCACCTGCGTTGCCACTTTCAGTGATCTGTGGACCTGTACGCCCAGATCTCTCTGCCTGTCAATACTCTTAAGGGTTCTGCCATTTACTGTCTACTTCCCACCTGTATTAGACCTTCCAAAATGCATTACCTCACATTTGTCCGGATTAAACTCCATCTGCCATTTCTCCGCCCAAGTCTCCAACCGAATTCTAACCATTGTCTGGCTAAAGAAGTTTCTCCTGAAATTACCTATTGGGTTTATTAGTGACTATCTTATACTTACGGCCCCTAATTCTGGACAGCCCCACAACTGGAAACATCTTCTCTATGTCTATCCTATCAAATCTTTTCATTATTTTAAAGGCCTTTATCAGGTTACCCTTTAGCCTTTTCTTTTCCAGAGAAGAATCCCAATCTGTTCAGCCTTTATGGCAAGTATATCCTTGCAGTCCTTGTGAATTCTTATTGCACCTTTCCATATATATCCTCTATATCCTTTTTAAATACGGAGAAGAGAACTGTTCATAGTACTCCAAGTCTAGCCTAGCCAAGGTTCTATTCCACTTTAAATTTCCTGATATTCCACCCACTGGGGAAAAGCGATCAGAAAATTTAACCTTAGAATTTTTTTGAATCAAACACAAAACTTGCCAGCTTATAAAATCTCATCCTTTTATCATATCAAAGTTGATTATAATAAGAATGACAGAGTGTGTTTCCTCGGTTACCTTGATAAATAACATGATCTTCTGCAGAAGATTCAGGTGAACCTTTAACCGTGACAAAGCTCCAAGGGTGCCTTTAAATTTAAAAGGAAAACAGAAAGACTTGCATTTAGATAGCACCTTTCATGACCAAAGGATATCCAAAAGTGCTTTACAGCCAATGAAGTACAGTCACTGTTGTAATGTAGGAAATGCGGCAGCCAATTTGAACACAGCAAGCTCCCGCAAACAGAAATGTGATAATGGCCGGATAATCTGTTTTTTGTGATGTTGATTGAGGGATAAATATTGGCCAGGACACCAGGATTAACACCCCTGCTGTTTTTCAAAATAGTACCATGAGATCTATCAGTTCCACCTGACAGGGCAGCCAGGGCTTTGGTTTAGTTTAGTTTAGTTTAGAGATACAGCACTGAAACAGGCCCTTCGGCCCACCGAGTCTGTGCTGACCATCAACCACCCATTTATACTAATCCTACACTAATCCCATATTCCTACCACATCCCTACCTGACCCTATATATTTCCCTACCACCTACCTATACTAGGGGCAATTTATAATGGCCAATTAACCTATCAACCTGCAAGTCTTTGGCATGTGGGAGGAAACCGGAGCACCCGGAGGAAACCCACGCAGACACAGGGAGAACTTGCAAACTCCGCACAGGCAGTACCCAGAATTGAACCCGGGTCCCTGGAGCTGTGAGGCTGCAGTGCTAACCACTGCGCCACCGTGCCACCCCAACATCACATCTGAAAGACAGCACCTCTGACAGTGCAGTACTCAGCGATCAGCCTAGATTTTGTACTCAAATCTCTTGAGTGGGACTTGAACGAGAGTGTGACCAACTAATCCACAGTGGAGACTTCAATTGAAAGCGTTTGTTGCTAAAGCAGATTTTAAGTGAGCACAGGCTAAATGTTGCACAAGATTACTAGATCAAAATAAACATTCCAGAGCAGTGGAAACCAGTCCTCACAAATAGGCCTTCAAAATTTTAAAAATAGAATATAGAGAATACAGTCTAATATTAACTTACATTTTTATTCCAGTTCTGATACATCTTCCAGCTCCAGAAATTTAAACAAACCACCAAAATGTAATGCTGCCCAATTAGTGGAAAGGTTTTTGGCGAGGGCAAGCTTTCGATTACAGCTCTATTTCCAGTCTGGTGCATTTCATCTCTGACTACCCCACTGAATGGGAACTATCGGATTGTGTTAATTAAATTAATAAGCCTTATCAATCAAGACCCTGTGTCACTTCGCCGCCCGTCAATAGACCACTTTAATTCTCTGATGATGTGATTGGTTACATAGGTCTTGCTGTCCACTTGCATTGTATCTCTGCATCAGTGAATCTAAGTAATCTGAAGTGACTCTGTATACTACTCTCCACACTGCACATTGAAGAAGTACCATTAACACCGACACAGAGATACAGGCACTGACACTGCACTTCACACACAACTCTGCACACTCACTTGCAGCTTCAAGTGCCAGATGAAGGAATGGCAGAGATAATAAGTACCTTTCCTATGTTTCCACAGGGGAGGTAGGATATTGGGATGAAAGGCTGACCAGAAGTATGTAGAACTGTGAACAGGGCTTCTTATTCAAAGGGAAATGAAACTAATGAAGTTACTCAAATTTAAAGTAGACAAATCACTAATGTTTCAGATGTCTATAAGTGATCTGGGTTTGAAAGGATAATGAAATCACAGATGATACTAAACGTTTGCAGCAGTACAGTCTGATGAAGAAGCCAAGGGAATTCAAAAGTACCTGAAGAATGTTTGTAAGTGATCAGAACTACAGCACATAAAATTCAATACAGATATATGTAAACAAAAACTAGAAACATCCAAAGCATTCAGATACTGTATGGGGCAATCCTAGGTTTCGATTGAAGCATGAGCTGGATGGGCTGAATGGCCTCCGACTGTATTTATTGCTGAGATAGACCTTATTCCAGCAACCATATTAAATACCACTCAAAGTCTGGCCTGTATAGCAAGAGAAGCCAGGCTTTTATGGGACAGAAAATTATTAAATTAGATTGGATTGGCCCCAGTAAATAAACACGATTTTTAATCCACTGCCCATTAGTATTTGCAATTGAGGACATCCTGCTAGTTTTCAACTATAATTATGGCAAGATTAAGATTCTGAGCTCTTGGAAAAAGGGTTTACAATCTGTATTTGCAGCAGTGACTGAGAAGTATGCTAGGCCAGAACTCCATTCTTGGCAGCTGTAAAGAGGTGAACTGTCAAGTGTGATCAAATACAGGAATTAAAGTTCTCCAAGTGGTCAATTTTATTTTATGCTGATTAAGATTTTTTTTTTAAATGGTTTATATTTTAAAAAACCTTACCTGAACCCGAGGTGTCTGAAATATTTGCTCCCCAGCTTCGACAGTGCATTCTTGGCAAAGTCATCCAGCTTGGCCGATCCCTCATCATTCACAGCCACTGATATTATCATGCCTTCTTTAATTCTGTCCAAGTACTCAGTGAGACGCTTACTTTCATCTTTGCTTTTATAGGTATCAAATCTGTGTGTTTTTTTTAACAAAAGAAGTCCTTAATTGTGCATATGGGTATTCAAGTCATCAATCACCTTGAGAGTAACAAAGAACAGCACATACAGAACTCGAGCCCAGAAAGAAGCACATCAGTCTAATGAGTACAAACATGGCAAACGATAAAACCAAGAGATGTAAATCGAGAAGCAGCAGCTGTTTTCAGACTTTTTCCTACATTGCAGCTGAGGAGATGGACAATCTGGGCTAAGAAGCTCAGTAGACAAGTTTCAACGCACCTGTCTGAATGGACTACCTCTCCAATCTGGTTAATGACATGGACTATGATGCCTCGATGGCCCCAGCTTCTGTCGAAGTAGTAGCCCCCCTCACTCAACCCACCAGGATGGAGGGTGTTGTTCAGAAACGTCCAGGACAGTTTGTGAGCACCGTGAATTTCCAGTGTCCCTCCTCTACTAACTCCAATGTACTTCAACCCAAAGTAGCTATGAAGTCCTTCGGCTTCTTCATCAGATCTACAAATAAAATATATGAGAAACAAAACTTATATGTATGGCATTTTATCCAAGAAAAAAAGATATTTTAGTATTCATTAACTATGTGGGATAAATGCTATGAATTGTGCTCCAGACACAGGAAGTAATTTTAACTTCGGGTGATAATGTTAAATGAGAGATATTGATTCAATGCCTGTTGCAACCTCTCTCCCAGTTCTGATTCCCACTGAAGTCAATGCAAATTAAAATTGGGAGAGAAATGATGACGGCGGAATCGAAATTGTCCATTCGACACTTTCACTCTAAATCAAAATCACACCCGCAGAGGTTTGTGAGCTGGGATTGTGCTTTGGGGATTCAGGTACTGAAGTCAACATGACTAACACGATTTCATGGACAGAAACTGCTGCAGGGTGTGATGAACTCCGCACCCAAATTCCTGTCATATGCTCCTGACAAGTCAAGATCCACACCACTGATTTGTAAAATCTACTCTGTATTCTATTTACCTTCCGTATAAAATGATGGTGATGTCTTTCTGAAATGGGCAATCTTCACTGCCAACATGCAGCTCACCACCATCTTCAATCAGGATGCTTCGTGTACGAAGGACGATAGGTTTCTCGTTTCCGTCTGAAATGACCAGTTTACCTACAGAAGAAGATAATGAACAAATGTATATCTGACCAGTGGTCCGGATCTTATGGGAATTGTATAATGTTACAGCACAATAAGAGGCCATTCAGCCCATCCCACCTGTGCCTGCTTTCTGAAAGAGCTATCCAATTAGCCCCATTCCCTTATCCTTTTAATTTTTTTTCAAATTCTGATTTCAGCCTGTGTGGTACAAAGATTTCCACGGATATAAAAACCCGTTATTTAAGGTGGTTAAATTATGTAGGAAATTCATTGTTACTGTGTGAAGATGGACTGATGCCTTTTCTGATGTTATTGTTTTATCCACATCGACATAATTTTGCACAATAATACAGAAAATATAGGAGCTAAATTTCGCAACCTATTAATGGCCAATTAAGGGCCTGGTCTCACCGCCAGTAGAATCTTACCAGCGGTGGTTGGCGGGACTGGTCCTGTGCTGTGCAGGGAGGATGCCTTGCAATATATGAGGCAGCCTCCCTGTAGGCTTGGGGGGTTGTTGGGGGGTCCCTTCTCCGTGGGCAATTTATGGCCCACAGAGGACCCCCACCAGGAACAACTTTAGCCCCCAGGAGCCCCCTCACCCTGGACTTCACAACCACCCCCCAGTCCAGAAGGCCCCGGCGACCCCGCCTCACCTACCTCTTGTCCAGGGTTCCAGCGCTGGGCCTGGGTCCGAGGCCTCTGTAGTACCAGCAGTGGCCACCGCTCCCAATGGTGCAACCAATACTGCTGAGCTGCAGCCCTCTGATTGGCCAGCAGCTCTTGGAGGCGGGATCTCCATCTTTAAAGGGGCAGGGTCCCAGCTCGTGAATTTTTAATTGAAAATCATGGGTGGCTCAAAAATGCAGAGGCGGGGTTCCCACCCCCCCAACCTTTTCGGTCCGGTGCCAGGAGGCCCACCTCCTACACCAAATCCAGCCCAGTGTGTCAGATGTCTACACTTTACTAAGGACATCATCTCTGAAATCTGCAACCATCTGCAGACACAACTGCAGCCTCAGAGCAGGGCAAGGATGTTTCCAGTGGCCGTGACGATGACCGTGGCCATGAACATTTATGATTTAGGCTCTTTCCGGGCTGGAGCAGGTGATATTTGAAACATTGCCCAGTTTTGCCATCCACTGATTCATAAGGGAGATCACTGAGGCACTGTATTCCAAGACAGCAGGCAGAGCAAGCACGAGGCTTTGTGAGGTCTGCAGGCTTCCTCATGGCACAGGATGCTATTGACTGCATGCATGTTGCTTTGTAGGCTCTGTATGTCAACTCTGAGATGTACTGCAACCGAAAGAGATTCCACTCACTCAACATCAAGCTGGTGTGTGACCATACGCAGAGAATTATGCAGGTCAATTCCAGGTCAATTCCAGGTCAATTCCAGGTATCCTGCCAGCACTCATAATGCCTCCATTCTACGGAAGTTCACTATGCCATCTGCATTTGAGCATCCATGACAGACGGGTGACTACTGAGAGACAAGAGCTGTCCTTTGCCGACTTGGCTCACGACTCATACACATGTGAACTGCAGGCATACAGCGAAAGCCATGCTGCCACACAAAATATGACAGAGCAGATCATTGGGGTGCTGAAAGAATGCTTCTGCCCCCAGGAACACTCTGGAAGAGCACTGCAGTACTTGGCAGAGCACATGTCAAGATTTGTGGTGATCTGCTGCGTGAGGCACAACCTCACTATCATGAGGGCACAGTCCTGCCACCAGCTATATGGTGACCCTGCTGAGGAGGATGAGGAGGAAGAGGATGAGGATGAGGAGGGGAGAGGGAGGAGGCAATCAGCATAGTCCCTTTCTGTCTGCACTGTCCATGAACACCTCATCCAGCTGCAGTACCAGTAAACACAACTCCAATTTCCCATTCACCAACAGTCCCACATCTTACCCTCCCTGTTGCTGACCATGATGGTGTCTGCTTGGCCACAATGCAAAGATCAAAGCAACCACAAAATTAACATTCCAAACAACATTTATAAATCAAAACATGGCATGTTAGAAACAAACGTCAACTAAGTCCCTTGTGCATTCCCTCAGTGCCCGTCTTCCATGTGCCTTTGCCTGTCCTAGTGCTGCTACGCAGTGTTACCCCAGTGGTTGCCGCATGGCTGGTGGAAGGCTGCTGACTTCCTCTGGAGGACACTGCAGATGACCTTGCATGATGACCTCAAGCAACTCTGATCCTAGAAGGCCCGGCTTTAGACTGCACCGTCTTGGCATGGGCAGCAGCAGTCCGGGCTGCCGAGCTGGCAGACAGCAGCAAGGGCAGTGGCAGAGTGGCAGTGATGGAAGGATGAATGCTATCATCCTGCGAGAGGGCAGCCGGCTCGTGCTCTATGGAGCCATTGCCAATCCCTGTGGGTGGTGCCTCAGCAATCATAGTAATATGTTGGAAGACAGATTACTGGACTGCTGTGACACCCTGCAAGTCTCTTTGAGCAATGATATCCACAACCATGATGGCAGCATTCTCAGTTTCCATTGCAGCACTCAGGCTTTGAGAAGTTTCTGTTTGTGTTGCAATGGAAGCTGATGCATCGGCCATCAGACACTGGATCATGGTTGAGTCCAGAAGTATTCTGGATTGGACACCATTTCCAGGCTGGAAAGGATGTGCTCCAAGCTCTGCACAAAGCCCTGTGCCAGATTGATGCAGGACTTCTCCATGCTCTTTGATAGTGACCAGCAGATTTTGGGCAGGCCTCCCAATGCACCAAACATTACCCTATGCAGACCCATCAGCCTTCTTCTGTAGGCCACCCCATCAAAGTGTTCATCTGACCCCCCCTTCAGAAAAATGTGTGTGCACCCTCACCCTCTGGGGAGCTGGCACCTGTCCTGGCTGCAGGTCACTCATGCCCAGTGTCTCACAGCATGCAGATCCCACATCTAAGCTAGCCTCTAAATTACGCGCAGTGTCAATATCTGAACTGGTGGCCGTGAGTATGAGAGCAAGAGGCGGTGTTTCTTCATCATTACTGCCTTCCTGCTCTTCCACCTCTTGTTCTTCCACTACTGCCTTGCCAGTTGGCAATTCTTTGGTATCTGAAAGGATTTGGGTATCTGAGGGGAGGGAGGGAAGCAAGCAAGAGGTGCATGATTACACCATCTGCGTCTTGTAAATCAGAAGAGATTGTGGGATCAGGGGAAAGTGGGATGTGAGAAGGAGGATTAGGGTATAAGGATACCATCATTTTCAATGGTTTCAGTTTCACAAATGGCCACAGCCTCAGCCAAGGCCACTCCAATGGTGATCACTGTCTCCTTCATCAGGGTAAGGACATCCAGCATGCCTGTCTGCACTGCTTCTCTGCTGCTCTGTCCGGTTATGTGCGACCTTGTCCCGCAAGAGAAAGGGAAATGTGTCAGTGAGTGTGATGCAATGTGTTGGGGGATGTGGCTGTCATGGTTGAAAAGCTGGCAGTGATGGAATACAGCACTTGAAGATGAACTTGCTGACGTTGACCACTCATAAGAGTTCTTTGAACTTTTTGCGACACTGCATCCACGTCTTTGGGGCCTCCTGGCATCAACTGCCACAGTTATCCGGTTCCACTGCCTTTGCAAAGTTTGTCTGGTGAGCCCCTTCGTCCCCTGTGGATAAATGCCATCACTCCTCCTCTCCAGCTCCTGCACCAAGGCCTTCGGTGCAGTATCAGCAAATCTTGGAGCCCTCTCTCTGCCATGTTGTGCCATTGTTGTGTTTTCCCCACGTCAGAATCAGCTGTAGAATGACTTCCAGTACGTACTCCAGCCAGAATGTACCTCCTGTTTAAGAAGTGCAGGCTGGTTTTAAGTAGTTCAATCTAGCTTTAACTTGTGCTAGCCTTTCAGGATTTTGCACCCCTTGCTAAGGCCTGCAGCCACTCAACCACACATAGCGCTGCAGCACGCTACAATCATTTAAAGTTTGCTTGCTGCCTGGATCAGAAGTAGCAGGTGCGAGTTAATCCCCACACCCATTTTTGGACCCTGTCCAATTTTGTGGTTATTGGAAAAGTAAAAGTACAGAAACATGTCCTTTAGTGAAGAAAGGAAATAATCTTATTCGGGTTTTTCAATGACTACAATTAAATGAATCTTAAAGGGCAACAACATTCTTTTACCTCTGGATTTATTGCATATATAATAGAACAAAAATTAAATCCAATTAAAGCCTTTAAACAAGTCAGTAAGATGTACCTCCATCAGAGATGTGAATAGAATGGACTGTAGCCGAAGAAGACAGCAGCAGTTTCCGATTTCGTCCAATATTCACTCGATGTTCCTCATTGTGGCCAGGATTCCACTGGTGCAGATCTGGATCCTGATCAGGACAGGCTTGTAACACAAAACACATCACACTCAATCCACAACCTCACCCTCAATCCACAACCTCACCCTCAATCCACAACCTCACCCTCAACCTCAATCCCCAACCCCCTCACCCTCAATCCACAACCCCTCACCCTCAATCCCCAAACCCCTCACCCTCAATCCCCAAACCCCTCACCCTCAATCCCCATCCACAACCTCACTCTCAATCCACAACCTCACCCTCAATCCACAACCTCACCCTCAATCCACAACCTCACCCTCACCTCAATCCCCAAACCCCTCGCCCTCAATCCACAACCTCACCCTCAATACACAAACCCCTCACCCTCAATACACAAACCCCTCACCCTCAATACACAAACTTATCCTCAATCCACAACCTCACCCTCAATCCACAACCTCACCCTCAATCCCCAAACCCCTCACCCTCAATCCCCATCCACAACCTCACCCTCAATCCACAAACCCCTCGCCCTCAATCTACAACCTTGCCCTCAATCCACAACCTCACTCTCAATCAGCCCCTCTCACCCTCAATCCACAAACCCCTCACCCTCAATCCACAAACCCCTCACCCTCAATCCACAAACCCCTCACCCTCAATCCACAACCTCATCCTCAATCCACAAACCCCTCACCCTCAATCCACAAACCCCTCACCCTCAATCCACAACCTCACCCTCAATCCACAAACCCCTCACCCTCAATCCACAAACCCCTCACCCTCAATCCACAAACCCCTCACACTCAATCCACAAACCCCTCACACTCAATCCACAAACCACTCACCCTCAACCCACAAACTCACCCTCAATCCACAAACTCACCCTCAACCCACAAACTCACCCTCAACCCACAAACCCCTCACCCTCAACCCACAAAGCCCTCACCCTCAACCCACAAAGCCCTCACCCTCAACCCACAAACTCCTCACCCTCAATCCACAAACCCCTCACCCTCAATCCACAAACCCCTCACCCTAAATCCACAAACCCCTCACCCTCAACCCACAAACCCCTCACCCTCAACCCACAAACCCCTCACCCTCAATCCACAAACCCCTCACCCTCAACCCACAAACCCCTCACCCTCAATCCACAAACCCCTCACCCTCAACCCACAAACTCACCCTCAACCCACAAACCCCTCACCCTCAATCCACAAATCCCTCACCCTCAACCCACAAACCCTTCACCCTCAACCCACAAACTCACCCTCAATCCACAAACCCTTCACCCTCAACCCACAAACCCCTCACCCTCAACCCACAAACCCCTCACCCTCAGTCCACAAACCCCTCACCCTCAATCCACAATCTATTATCCCCAATTATTGTTATGGATAAATATGTTGATCACCTGGGTGAGAAATGAATGAATGAAATTTATCATGTTTGGCACCACATTAATCACTTTGATCACATTTGGTACTTTGGTCTGCAGTGTGGTTTAACAGCAGTTCCGAGTCTGTAATGTCAGAATGTAATTTTTATACAAGTTGATTGAATTGGTTTGAATGTTCTTCCAGGTAGGATGATGACAGTTGGGAAGAAAGTAACAGGGGCCATTTTTCGCAGAGCCTTCTGTTTAAGTTCTCATGGCAGGGTGTGAGCAATGAACAGAATCCGTGAGCTATGAGCTGATCCCTCATACCCCTGACTGCAAGGCATTGAGGTGACCCTGCTTCCTCAGCTCCTTCCTCACCTTCCCCCTACTCTTCCTCATCTGGTGAGGACATGCTGCTGCTGCCCTGCCTTCTCCAAGTCTTACTCTATCCACAATAATGTAGCGATAATGGTGCCATGGTACCCATAATAAGTAGATAATACTGATGCAAAGGTTGTAAAAGTGGAGTGAGCTGGAATCTGGAAACTCTCTCGGAAAACCAGACAACAAAAGATCCTGTGATCTAGTGGGCTGCAACTGAGAGCTATTTTTATAAAGCTTCAGGGGCTCTGAAACACCATTCCCAGCAGATTTTGCTGGCAAGTTGGAGACTGGGCGGGGCTTCCGCGATTTTGAGTTAAAATTGTATGAGGGTGAGTGGGATATCATTGGAGCATGACTTTGAGATTGTAATGAGACCCCATGCTTGCCTGAGGTTGCTGCCTGCCCTGAATGTAAAAACTGGCGAGTTGAAATAGCAGTGGGCAGGAGCGGTGTGAGGAGTCCACAGTCACGATTTTAACCACCCGTAAGCCTCTTCCTGCCAGGTGGGCTGCGTTAAAACCATCAGTCTCCCTCTGTCTTCCTTGTTATGTCCAAGGAGACTGGGGGTGCAGAAGCACACGCATGGGGCTGAATTTTATAAGCAAGCGGCGGGCGAAAAAAATGGCACACGCCAAACAGCCGCCACAATTATAAGCGTGGTGGCTCATATAAATAGCCGGGGAAGGCCGCACACCCCCCTCCCCGATTACGTATAGTGGTGGGCTGTGCGTCCCCAGCAATGGGGTCAGCTGCCCGTGCGCAGGCGTGACACCATTTTTAAAGGGCTGTTAGCCCCACCAGCGTATTTAAATATTTAGAGACAGATTTAATGAAATTAAATAAATACATTTCTTCTGTCCCTCTCCCACCCCAATAACAATTACATTAATTATTTGCCTTTCCCCCCCAGAACACTCACCTCTACCATCTGGCCTTCCCCCCACAACTGCACAAACTTTAAACTATAACCCTTCCCACCATCCCCAAAACCCATGACATTAATTTGACCCCATCCCCCCACTCCCCGCATTGAGAAACTTACTTCCTCTCCCCTTCCCCACCAGTGTTGCACCTCGTTTCCCCGGACGGGGGATCTAAAGATGCGAGAGTGCCGGCCACCGGGCTGAAAATCACAGCGGGACATCAGGAGGCGAGGGTAAGTTTATTTAAATTAATTATTTTAATTGATTTAAATATTCAAATTATGATCCTGTTGCCCAGCAGAGGGGAAGCCGCCACTGTGCCTCACCGCCAGCAGGAGGATCAGGCCGGGCCCTGCGGGCATCGAGGTACGTGGCGGGCCTCATCTGGGGCTATCTTCAGGCCCAGCCCCCACCATGGATCCCAACGTTGAGGGCTCCTTAAAATCCAGCCCATGCACACTGAAAAACATCATCATGCACTGATACGGAGCTCGCACTGTCTGGATTCCTTTATACAATTGAACATTTATTCCCTGGAAATTATCCACAAGTGAATGAGGTAAGGAAATCTCACTGAACAATAGTTGGCTTGGACAGAACTTAATTTCTGCTTTGCAGTTTAAAAGTCCACTGACCTTTTTGTAGTATTGTGCCATACTTCTAATCCACAGATTGATGATCATTTTAATGTTATTAATTTGTTTCGTATTTTAGCACTCAGAAACTGAGTAAATAATTGTTAACAGTGAATTAACAATTGGACAAAGGACCTGTGTATGAGGTGTAGTGAAATCATAAACTGCTACTTAGGGCAGACAGGGTCTCCCGACTGGCAGAACCTTTATGCAATTGTCATGGATTTAAAAGATCAGAATAGTTTCTTTCACAACTTTCTGGAGCTCAAATATGAGCCCTGTATTTCAAATAAAGAATGTGTCCGCTTGTGAAACCTCTGATTTCACCGCTGTTAGGTCATTGCAAATAATTCCAGGTAAGTAATATTTTGAGCAACCCTCCAGCTGTGGAAAAAAAAAAGAGTTGAAAGGACAACTGAAAAGTGCAAAAAGGACCAATTTAACTATTTCAACATTTTAACTTATTAACTTATTTAACTTATGCACCTCGGTGACATCATCTGAAAGCACAGCAGTAGTTTTCACATGTAGGCTGACGACACCCAGCTCTACCTCACCACCACTTCTCTCGACTCCTCCACTGTTGCTAAATTATCAGATTGCTTATCCGACATCCAATCCTGGATGAGCAGAAATTTCCTCCAATTAAATGTTGGGCAGACTGAAGTAATTGTTTTCAGTCCCCGCTCCAAACTCCATTCCCTAGCTACCGACCCCATCCCTCTCCCTGGCAACAGTCTGAGATTAAGCCAGTCTGTTCGCAACCTTGGCCCCGAGTTGAGCTTCTGATCTCATACACATGCCATCACTAAGGTTGCCTATTTACACCTTTGTAACATCACCCAACCTTGCCCCGTCTCAGCTCATCTGCTGCTAAAACCCTCATTCATGCCTTCATTACCTCTAGACATGGTTATTCCAAAGCTCCCCTGGCTGATCTCCCATATTCTATCCTCTGTAAACATGAGGTCATCAAAAAATCTGCTGCTCGTGTCTTAACTCGCACAAAGTCCCGTTCACCTATCACCCACTGTGCTTGCTGACCTACATTGGCTCCTGGACAAGCAACGCCTTGATTTTCAAATTCTCATCCTCATTTTCAAATCCCTTCATGGCCTCGCCCCTCCCTATCTCTGTAACCTCCTCCAGATCCACAAACCTCCTCTAATTCTGGCCTCTTGTGCATCCCTAATTTTAATCACTCCACCATTGGTGGCCGCACCTTTAGTTGCCTCGGCCCAGGCTCTGGAATATCCCCCCTACAACTCTCCACCTCTGCACTTTGATTTCCCCCTTTGAGACACTCTTTAAAACCTACCTCTTTGACCATGCTTTTGGTCATCTAACTGACACATTTGGTTAGATATGGATCTTCCACCTCTTGCACGTGGGTTTAAGTCCAACCCCAAATGATGGGATTACACCTCCTCCATTTCTGGCCATAAGGGTGCGATGTGAAATGAATTTGTGCAGTCTCACTCTAATTCCGAATGGGAATAACATGTGGCTATAGGGCTGGTGTTGGAAAAAGAGGTTCCTTTTCATGGGACAGTGGCACCAGTTCTGGGACAGAAAGGAGCTGTACTGATGGGATGGGCCCCACCTGAACTGGGATGGGACCCGTGTCCTAGCTGAAAAGGTAAATAAGGATGTGGCAAAGGCTTTAACTAGTTAGATGGGGGGGGGGGGGGGGGGGGGATCTGTAGCTTAACTGCAAACAAAACAGGGAAAGGGAGCATAGGAAAGAATAACGTAGGAGAGGACGATGAGGGCAAGGGAGTAAATAGGGTTATAAGACAGGAGTCTAAAATGATGGTTAAACATAAAGGGAGAGGAGATCCTATTAAAATGAGTTAAAGTGTCTGTACAGCAATGCACACAGTGTCCATAATAAAACAGGGGAGCTGGAGGCAATCATGCATTAGGAGGAACCATAGTAAGGATTACTGAGACATGGCTACAGAAAAATCAGGACTGGGAATTAAACATTGCAGGGTAGAATATATTTAGAAAAGACAGAGAGGGCAAATGGGGAGGTGGAGTAATTGTACTTATTAGGGATAACCTAATGGCAGTAAAAAAAAGGATGCAGCTATCAGCAAGATGAAAATAGAATCCATATGGATAGAGATAAAAGATAATAAACAATCAATCGCACTAATAGATATCGTCTACAGACCACCTAATAGTGGAAAGAAGTGGAGGAAGAAATATGCAAATTAGGGAGTTGAGTAAAAATCATAGAATAATAATCATGGGGGATTTCAATTACCCTGATATTAACTGGACAGATGAAGTAGGTAAAGGGGATAAAGGAAGGGAGTTCCTACAATGTGTACAGGACAATGTGCACTACTCCGAGCTCCATCGCGGCAAGAGGCTACCAGGAGGGCAGAGGAAACGCTACAAGGATGTCCCCTTAAAGCTTCCCTGAAAAAATGTGACATCTCCACTGATTTGTGGGAATCTCTTTCCTGAAGCCGCCCAAAATGGAGAAGAAGCATCTGCGAAGGTGCCAGCCAGTTTCAACAACATCGACCTGCCCAGGCAGCGACCAAGCGCAAACAGCGGAAGGAGCGTTCAGAAATTCAAGCAACCCATCCACTCGTCTCACCAAACACCACCTGCCCTACCTGTGGCAGAATGTGTGGATCCAGAATTGGACTATTTAATCACCTAAGGACCCACAATCCTGGAATGGAAGAAAGTCATCCTCATTCCCGAGGGACTGCTGAAGAAGAAGACAGGGCCCAATATGTAAAAAGCCCAACAAGGCAAGATGAGCTGTTGGATCTAATAATGGGGAATGAACCAGAGCAGATAAGAGAGGTAAAAAATAGGGGAACATCTAGGCAGTGGTGGCCATAATATAATACACTTTAAGATGATAAGAGAGAAGGACATAAGTATGATAAAAAAAAACCCCAGGTTACTAGATTGGAGAAAAGCAGATTTTGAGGGGGTGCAAATAGAACTTGGGAAAATAAAATGGGCAACACTATTGGCAAACAATGACGTAAAACAACAACAGGAAACATTTAAAATGGTGTTCAACAGTGTGCAGGAAAAATATAATCCGCTGAAAGGAAAGAACAAACTAAACACAAAGAGGGTTGTGAGTCTGTGGAACTCTGTTCCCCAGAGAGCAGTGGAGGCAGGGTCGTTGAATGTTTTTAAGGCAGAGGTAGACAGATTCTTGACAAAGAAGGGAGTCAAAAGTATTGGAGGTTGGCAGGAAAGTGGAGTTGAGTCCACAAACAGATCAGTCATGATCTTATAGAATGGCGGAGCAGGCTCAAGAGGCCAAATAGCCTACTCCTGCTCCTAGTTTAACATTTGTATGAGACTCCATGGATGAACAAAGTCATAAGGGACCAACTGAAAGTTAGGAAAGATTGTACATTGTTAAGTACATTGACAGCAGAGGAGTGCATGATAAGAGAGAATATGAAGCTATTAGGAGAGAAGTAAAAAAAAATTAGGAAGGCAAAGAGGAACTGTCAAGGAACATCAAACAAAACAATAAAATGTTACAGGCATATCAATAAGAAAAGGAAGGTGGTAATGGGACGAGGACAATTAAGGGATAGACAGGATAATACCGCAGGTTATGATAGAAAGATGGCAGAAATATTAAATAATTATTTTGCTTCAATGTTTACCAGGGCAATAGAACAGGTAGACGTGAGATTGGATGATGAGTTGTGCAATGAGATAAGTGCATTTAAAATAAAAAAAGGGAACGTATTGAATAAACTAATCAAACTCAAAGAGGATAAAGCCCCTAGTCTGGGTGGATTGCATCCACGTATTTAAAAAAAAATCTAGGGAAGAGTTAGCAGAGGCCTTACTACACATATTTAATAATTCATTGGATAAAGGTGTAGGACCAGAAGACTGGCGATAGCTAATGTAATTCCTATATTTAAGGGGGACAGAACATGCCCAGGGAATTATAGATCAGTCAGCTTAACATCAGTGATAGGAAAAATAATAGAATCCCTACTAAAGGAGAGAATAGATCATCTAGAAATGGAAAATATAATAATAAATAATCAGCATGGATTTCAAAAGGGAAAATCTTGCTTGACCGACCTTATTGAATTTTTTGAGGAGACAACAGTAATGCGATAGATGTAATTTATCTTTCTTTTCTAAAAGCCTTTGATAAGGTGCCCTATAATCGAATAATAAATAAAGTCAGAAAATGTGGAGTCAGGGGACAAGTGACAGAATGGATTGCTAGCTGGTTTCAAGACAGAAAGCAGAGAGTGGAAGTAATTGGCAGTTATTCAGAGTGGCAGAAGGCGGGAAGTGATATTCCACAAGGAGCAGTGCTGGGACCTCTGCTGTTCACAATTTACATTAACGATTTGGACTGTTGGAATCAAAAACAATTTCTAAATTTGCAGATGACACTAAATTGAGGGAATACACAAGAGGATTGCAACAAATTACAGGAGGACATTAATAAACTTGCAGAATGGGCAAATAATTGGCAAATGAAGTTCGGATAAATGTGAGATAGTACATTTTGGTAGGAAGAATAAGGAAGTCACTTATTACTTCTTCCAGTACGGCATCTATCCGACAATGTGGAGAATTGCCCAGGTATGTCTATCCACGAAAAGCAGGACAAATCCATGAGCGGCACTTGCACATCAATAACCTGCTGACCGATGCTCAGTTTAGGTTCCGCCAGGGCCACTCAGCTCCTGACCTCATTACAGCCTTGGTCCAAACATGGGCAAAAGAATTGAATTCAAGAGGTGACTTGATAGTGACTGCCCTTGACATCAAGGCTGCATTTGACTGTGTGACATCAAGCAGCCCTAGCAACATTGAAGAAAATGGGAATCAGGGCGAAAACTCTCCTCTGGTTGGGGTCATACCTAATACAAAACAATATTGTTGTGGTTGTTGGAGGTCAAACATCGAATCCCCAGGACATTGCGACAGGAGTTCCTCAGGGTAGTGTCCTAGGCCCAACCATCTTCAGCTGCTTCATCAATGACCTTCCTTCTATCAAAAGGCCAGAAGTGTGGATGTTTTCTGATGATTGCACAATGTTTAGTACCGTTCACAACTCCTCAGATACTGAAGCAGTCTGTGCCCACATGCAGCAAGACCTGGACAACATTCAGTCTTGGGCTGATAAGTGGCAAGTAACATTCACACCACACAAGTGCCAGGCAATGATCATCTCCAACAAGAGAGAATCTAACCATCTCTCCTTGACATTCAATGGCATTACCATCACTGAATTCCCCCACTATCAACATCCTGGGGGTTACCATTGGCCAGACACTTAACTGGCCCAGCCATATAAATATTGTGGCTGTAAGAGCAGGTCAGAGGCTGGGAATTCTGTGGCGAGTAACTCATCTCCTGACTCCCCAAAGCCTGTCCACCATCTACAAGGTACAAGTCAGCAGTGTGATGGAATATGCCCCACTTGCCTGGATGGGTGCAGCTCCAACAACACTCAAGAAGCTCGACACCATCCAGGACAGAGCAGCTTGCTTGAACAGCACCCTATCCACCACCTTCAACATTCACTCCCTGCACCACCGGCGCACAGTGGCAGCAGTGTGTACCATCTACAATTTGCACTGCAGCAACTTGCCAAGGCTCCTTCAACAGCAACTTCCAAACCCTCCACCTCTACCAGCTAGAAAGACAAGGGCAGCAGATGCATGGGCACTACCACCTGCAAGTTCCCTCCAAGCCACACACCATCCTGATTTGGAACTAAATCGCCGTTCCTTCACTGACACTGGGTCAAAAACATGGAACTCCCTTCCTAACAGCACTGTACGTGTACCTACACGACATG
This sequence comes from Heterodontus francisci, assembly GCF_036365525.1. Taxonomy (NCBI): domain Eukaryota; kingdom Metazoa; phylum Chordata; class Chondrichthyes; order Heterodontiformes; family Heterodontidae; genus Heterodontus; species Heterodontus francisci. The sequence goes on along the minus strand of NC_090408.1, from coordinate 10,846,491 downwards.
GACCACAGTAGTTCAGCAAGGCGGCTCACCACCACTTTTAGGGATGGGCAAAAAATGCTGGCCCAGCCAGCGACACTGACATCCCATGAAAGAATAAAAACTTCTTGGAAGGTACGAGTCTAGATGGGGTAGAGGAACAAAGGGATCTTGGAGTACAAATACACCAATCATTAAATGTTGCGCCACAGCTTAGCAAGTCTATAAAAAAGCAAGCCATGCACTAGACTTTATTTTTAGAGGGATAGAATTGAAAAGTAGGGAGGTTATGCTCAATCTGTATCAAACCTTGGTTAGACCACATTTAGCACACTGTGTACAGATCTGGCTGCCATGTTACTGAAAGGATATAGAGGCACTAGAGAGTACTGCATGGCTACCCGACCTGAACCCGACGGGACCCGACGACATGTGTCGGGTTCGGGTCAGGTCGGGTCACTCTTCCGGGTCCGACATTCAGGCTTGGGCCAGGTTGGGCTCGGGTCGGACACACTATCACCACCTCCGGTACGTGGCTGCAATCTTAATGTACTTTTTAAACAACCTTTCAAGTCCAGTTACAGTTTTTGTTGCTAATCTGCACAAGCTTAAAAAGCTTAAAAAGTGAAAAAACGGAAGCTAGATTAACTGAACATTCTGGTGGTCGGGTTGGGTCGGGTCGGGTGCGGAAAAAAATGAAAAGACTTGGGCTGGGTCAGTCTCGGGTCAGATGTGGTTCTGCCAGATTGGGTCAGGTTTCATTTGCAGACCTGAGCCGGTCTTTACTAGAGAGAATGCAGAGAAGATTTTCAAAGATGATACCAGAAATGTATGGGTAAACATATCAGGAAAGAATTGACAGCCTGGGTCTCTTTTCTCTTGAAAAAAGGCACTTCAGGGGTGACCTAAAGGAGGTCTTTAAAATGATGAAAGGTTCTGATAGAGTGTTTACAGAGAGAATGTTTCCTCTTGTGGGGAAGAGCATAACTAGAGGCCATCAATATAAGATAGTCACCAAGAATCCAATAGGGAATTCAGAAGAAATTTCTTTACCCAAAGAGTGGCGAGAATGTGGAACTCTACCATAGGGAGTGATTGAAGCAAATGGTGTAGATGCATTTAAGGGAAAGCTAGACAAGTATATGAGGGAAATGGGAATAGAGGGTTCCGATGATAGATTTAGATGAAGAAAGGTGGGAGGAGGCTTGAGTGGAACATAAACGTGGGTATGGACTGGTTGGGTCAAATGGCCTGTTTCTGTGCCTATATCATATTTAATCCTATGCAAGCCTACAGGTCAAAACAGTCCCTAAAATCATAGAATATAATGATAGAATGGTTATAGCACAGAAGGAAGCCATTCCGCCCATCCTGCTCACGTCTCTGTAACAGCAACTCAGCTGATCCCACTCCCCCATCCTTTCCCTGTGGCCCTACAAATTTTTACTTCAGGTGCTTATCCAATTGCCTTTTGTAAGCCCTGATTGAATCTGCCTCCAGCACACTCTCAGGCAGCTCTTTCCAGATCCTAACCATTTGCTGTGTAAAAAAACTTTTTCCCCATGTCACTGTTGGTTTGTTTGCCAATCACCTTAAATCAGTGTTCTCTGGTTCTCCACTCTTCCTCCAATGGGAACAGTTTCTCGCTATCTACTCTGTCTAGACCCTTCCTGATTTTTAACATGTGGATTAAATCTCTTCTCTAAGGAGAGCAACCCGAGCTTTTCCAATCTATCCACATAACTGAAGTCCTTCATCCCTGGAGAAATTCTTCTAAATCTTTCACATCCTTCCTAAAGTGCAGTGCCAGAATTGGGAACAATATTCCAGTTGAGGCTGAACTAAAGTTTTAAGTAGGTTAATCATAACCTTCCTGCTTTTATAGTCTATGACTCGATTTATAAAGCCCAGGATCCTGTATGCCTATTTAACCACTTTCTCAGCCTATTCTGAGACCTTCAACGATTTTTACGCATATAATGCCAGGTCTCTCTGTTCCTGCACCTCCTTTAGAACTGTGCCCTTTACTTTATATTGTCTTTCCTCGTTCTTCCAACCAAAACGTACGACTTCATGGTTCTCTGCACTCAATTTCAACTGCCACATGTCCACACATTCCACCAGCCTGTCTATGTCCTTTTGAAGTTTATCATTATCCGTCTTCACAGTTCACAATCCTCCAAGCTTTGTGTCATCTGTAAATTTTGAAATTGTGCTCTGCACACCCAAGTCTAGTTCATTAATATATATCAAGAAAAGCAGTGATCCTGGTACCAACTCCTGGGGAACCCCACTGTATACCTTCCTCTAGTCCGAGAAAGAACTGTTCACCACTACTCTCTGATTCCTGTCACTCAGCCAATTTTGTATCCATGCTGCCACTTTCCCCTTTACTCCATGGGCATCAAATTTGCTGACAAGTCTATTATGTGACACTTCATCAAACAACTTTTGGAAGTCTGCATTACTCTCATCAACCATCTTTGTTACTTCATCAAAAACTCAATCAAGTTAATTAAACACAATTTGCCTTTAACAAATCCATGCTGGCTTTCCCTAATTAATCTGCACATGTTCAGGTGACTGTTAATTTTGTCCTGGATTATCATCTCTAAAAGCTTTCCCACCACGGAGGATAAACTGACTGGCTTGTTGTCGCTGCTGTGTTTCTCCTTACATCCTTTTTTAAACAAGGATGTAACATTTCCAGTACTCCAGTCCTCTGGCATCACCCCTATATCTAAGGAGGATTAGAAGTTTATGGCCAGTACCTTGTAATTTCTACCCTTACTTCCGTCAGCACCCTTGGATGCATCCCATCTGGTCCTGGTGACTTAGCAACTTTAAAGTACAGCCCAGCCTTTCTAATATCTCTGTTTTATCAATTTTTAGCCCATACAGTTTCTCAGCTACACTATGACTTGGGCAGCATTTCTTCCTTGGTAAAGACAGATGCAAAGTACTCATATAGTATCGCAGCCATGTCCTCTGCCTCCGTGTATAGGTCCCCTTTTTGGTCCTAATCAGCCCACCCCTCCTCTTACTACCCTGTTACTATTTGTATGCTTACAGAAGACTTTTGGATTCCCCTTTACGTTAGCTGCCTGTCTCTTCTCATACTCTCTCTTTGCCTCTCTGATTTCCTTTTTCATTCCACCTCTGAACCTTCTCTATTCAGCCTGGTTCTCACTTGTATTATCAACCTGACATCTGTCATATTTTCCCTTTTTCTGATTTATCTTACTCTCTATCTCTCTCATCATCCAGAGAGCTCTGGCTTTGGTTGACCTTGCTTTCCCCTTCATGGGAAGGTACCTCGACTGTACACAAACCATCACAGTTTTACCTGCCAATCTTTGATTCCAGTTTACCTGGGCCAGATCCATTCTTACCCAACTGAAATTTGCCCTCCTCCAATCTAGTATTTTACTTTAGATTGCTCCTTGTGTTTTTCCACAGCTAACCTAAACCTTATGATCCCTAAAAGTTCCCCGACTGACTTGATCCACTTGACCCACCTCATTCCCTGGAACCAGATTCAGCAATGCCTCCTTCTTCATTGGACCGGAAACATACCAATATAGAAAATTCTCCTGAACACACTTCAGAAACCCTTCCCCCTCTCTGCCCTTTACACAATTACTACCCCAGTCTACATTAGGATACTACTATAGTTCATAGGATCACAGGAAATAAACTGAGAGAGAGGAATATGCAGCGAGACCTGGGTGTTCTCATACACCAGTCAATGAAGGTAAGCATGCAGGTGCAACAGGCAGTAAAAAAGGCAAATGGTATGTTGGCCTTCATAGCGAGTGGATTTGAGTACAAGAACAGGGATGTCTTGCTGCAATTATACAGGGCCTTGGTGAGGCCACACCTGGAATATTGTGTGCAGTTTTGGTCTCTTTATCTGAGGAAGGATGTTCTTGCTATAGAGGGAATGCAGTGAAGGTTTACCAAACTGATTCCTGGGATGGTGGGACTGACGTATGAGGAGAGATTGAGTCAGTTAGGATTATATTCGTTGGAGTTCAGAAGAGTGAGGGGGTTCTCATAGAAACCTATAAAATTCTAACAGGACTTGACAGGGTAGATGTAGGAAGGATGTTCCCGATGGTGAGGGAGTCCAGAACCAGGGGTCGTAGTCTAAGGATACGGGGTAAACCTTTCAGGACTGAGATGAGGAGAAATTTCTTCACCCAGAGAGTAGTGAGCCTGTGGAATTTGCTACCACAGAAAGCAGTTGAGGCAAAAACATTGTATGTTTTCAAGAAGGAGTTAGATATAGTTCTTGGGTCTAAACGGATCAAAGAGTATGGGGCGAAAGTGGGAACAGGTTACTGAGTTGGATGATCAGCCTATTTTCTATGTTTCTAAATAGGAGCCGGAGTAGGCCATTCGGCCCGTCGAGCCTGCTCTGCCATTCAAACAGATCATGGCTGATCATCTGCCTCTACGCCATATTTCCCCACAATCCCCATATCCCTTGATGTCATTAATAGCCAGAAATCTAATGATTTCTGTCTTGAATATGCTCAATGATTGAGCTTCCACAGCCTTCTGGGTTAGAGAATTCCACAGATACACCACCCTCTGGGTAAAGAAATTCCTCCTCATCTCAGTCTTAAATGGCCTGCCCCTTATTCTGAGACTGTGTCACCTGGTTCTAGACTCACCAGCAAGAAAAAACATCCTGTTCACATCTACCCTGTCACGCCTTTTAAGAATTTTGTACATTTCTGCAATCTCTCCTCCTTAAGACAATCCCACTATCCCAGGGATAGTGGTGAACCAACGTTGCACTCCCTTTATGGCAAGTATATCCTTCCTTAGATAAGGAGACCAAAACTGTACACAATAATCCAGGTGCAGTCTCACCAAGGCTCTATACAACTGCAGCAAGAATCTTTACTCCAGTACTCAAATCCCCTTGCGATGAAGGCCAACATACCATTTGCCTTCCTAATTGCTTGCTGTACCTGCATACTAGCTTTTCGTGGCTCATGAACAAGGACACCCAGCTCCATTTGGACATCAACACTTTCCAACCTCTTACCATTTAAGAAATAATCTGCCTTTCTGTTTTTTCGACCAAAATGGATCACTTCACACTTATTCACATTATATTCCATCTGCCATGTTCTTGCCCATTCACTTAGCCTGTCCAAATCCCCTTGAAGCCTCTTTACATCCTTCTCACAACTTACATTCCCACCTAGTTTTGTGTCATCAGCAAATTTGGAAATATTACATTTGGTTCCCCGCATCCAAATCAAATAGTTTTTGCACCTTTTCTAATTTCTTTGCAAATTTGCTCCTCTATATCTTTCCCACCAGTTGTTGACCTATAGAATACACTCAGTAGTGTAATGGTACTTCTTGTGTTTCTTAACTCTAACCAATTAGATTTAATCCTTGACCTCTCAAGCATATCAAGAACAAAGAACAAAGAACAGTACAACACAGGAACAGGCCATTCGGCCCTCCAAGCCTGCGCCGATCTTGATGCCTGCCTAAACTAACACCTTCTGCACTTCCGGGGACCATATCCCTCTACTCCCTTCCTATTCATATATTTGTCAAAATGTCTCTTAAACGTCGCTATCGTATCTGCTTCCACCACCTCCCCTGGCAGCAAGTTCCAGGCACTCACCACCCTCTGAGTAAAAAACTTGCCTTGCACATCTCCTCTAAACTTTGCCCCTCGCACCTTAAACCTATGTCCCCTAGTAACTGACTCTTCCACCCTGGGAAAAAGCTTCTGACTATCCACTCTGTCCATGCCGCTCATAACTTTGTAAACCTCTATCATGTCGCCCCTCCGCCTCCGTCGTTCCAGTGAAAACAATCCGAGTTTTTCCAACCTCATGCTCTGCACTGTAATATTCACCTTAATCATTACAGCCACCCCTCCTCCTTTCTTTCCTTCTTTATCTTTCCTGAACACCTTGTATCCAGGAATATTTAGTATCCAACCCTGCCGTTTCTTGAGCCAGGTCTCCATTATCACAACAACTTCAGTAAGGCTTTTGATAAGGTCCCACATGGAAGATTGGTTAAGAAGGTAAGAGCCCGTGGGATCCAGGGAAATTTGGCAAATTGGATCCAAAATTGGCTTAGTGGCAGGAGGCAGAGGGTGATGGTCGAGGGTTGTTTTTGCAAGTGGAAGCCTGTGAACAGTGGTGTACCGCAGGGATCGGTGCTGTTTGTAGTGTATATTAATGATTTTGACGTGAATATAGGAGGTATGATCAGTAAGTTCGCGGATGACATGAAAATTGGTGGTGTCATAAATAGTGAGGAGGAAAGCCTTAGATTACAGGACAATATAGATGGGCTGGTAAGATGGGCGGAGCAGTGGCAAATTGAATTTAAACCTGAGAAGTGTGAGGTGATGCATTTTGGGAGGACTAACAAAGCAAGGGAATATGCAATGGATGGTAGGACCCTAGGAAGTACAGAGGTCAAAGGGACCTTGGTGTACTTGTCCATAGATCACTGAAGGCAGCAGCACAGGTAGATAAGGTGGTTAGGAAGGCATATGGGGTACTTGCCTTTATCAGCCAAGGCATAGAATATAAGAGCAGGGAGGTTATGATGGAGCTGTATAAAACGCTAGTTAGGCCACAGCTGGAGTACTGTGTACAGTTCTGGGCACCACACTACAGGAAGGATGTGATTGCACTGGAGAGGATGCAGAGGAGATTCACCAGGATGTTGCCTAGTCTAGAGCATTTCAGCTATGAAGAAAGACTGGAAATGCTAGGGTTGCTTTTCTTAGAGCAGAAAAGGCTGAGGGGGGACCTGATAGAGGTATACAAAATTATGAGGGGCATAGATAGGGTAGATAAGAAGAAACTTTTTCCCTTAGTGGGGGCATAGATTTAAGGTAAGGGACAGGAGGTTTAGAGGGGATTTAAGGAAAACTTTTTTCACCCAGAGGGTAGTTGGAATCTGGAACGCATTGCCTGAAGGGATGGTAGAGGCAGGATTTAAGAAGTATTTAGATGAGTACTTGAAATGCCATAGCATACAAGGTTACGGGCCAAGTGCTGGAAAATGGGATTAGAATAGATAGGTGCTCGATGGCTGACGTGGACACGTTGGGCCGTCTGTGCTGTATAACTCTATGACTCTATAATGTCTCATCGGAAGGACGGCACTTCCGACAATGCAGCACTCCTTCAGTACTGTACTGATGCATCAGCCAAGATTATGTGGTTTACATGACCTGGTGGAGTATTTTGAATTAAATTTATATAGTCTACATGGGCCATAACTTGAGCAGCACCCTATATACTGATCATTACAATTTTTCACATACCTGCAAATAATGCAGACAGATTTAGGGCTAGGAACCATCCAATGTTGTAGAGCAGGTGTATCATCATCATATTCTTTGTACTTCTCCTGGTTCCACAAATTGTGAAGTGTCTGGTCACTTAATGGTTTCTGTTATTGGTCGATCATTCACATTCGGACTTCTGTCTAAAAACAATTAAAAATAATTAGTTACAAAACCTGAAATTTGACTTTTAATGGGCTGTTCATTTTACATCGTGTGGAGGAAGGTTATATATGGAATTCTAAGTTTGGATAGATACTGGTTTTTAAGAAAACATTTGAAATTATGAAGCATCAGTTGAAAGTCTGCTGAGTGATTCTCAAACCCCATCGCAGAGAATGTGTGTTCAACAGCAATATAGATTGCAAGTAACAGCACAAGCATCAAATTAAATCTTCATCTCTAACCCAGAAGGCTTTAATTTCAAGTCTCACATGAAGGACCTAGAGGTCACACTCCAGTTATACCCCAATGTAGTGTTAGGGACATTATGCTGAACGTTAGATAATAGCGTTATTCCAAAGGCCTGTTGTGTTGGATACAAACCAGTTGTAAAGTGCAAGAACTCAGCTTATGGTCCTGTTGAAATCATTCCCTCCCTCCTCACGCAACTAATTTCTCTGAGCTCCCAACATAATTATGAAATAGCTTGCCATTGTCATACATCTGCTAAACACCTTCAAATAAGATCCTCAATCCTTTCCGTCTCAATTACAAGCAGAAGGCACTAAATTAACTAAAATGTTAATCTCCCAAATAGTTCATACTCAAATCATCCTTTACACTGGGAAGACAGACTGAGATAGTAATATTCTAATAGAACACCTCTACATTACAGGTGAAAGGCTCACAAGGACATTGCAAGGACCAAAGTTAAGACACAAAGGAAGGTAAATTAGTTTTGAAAGAAATAATGATGTATGATGATGCATGGCAGGGTATCTGAGGTGTGGGCCCCGGCTCTCACTCCAGGCAACTGAGACCTATGTGTCTATATTTTTTATTTTGTGGGTTGGGGGTTTGGAAAGGGTTGTTTTTAGCACTGTTGCCTCAACATAAAAATAGCAAGATCTATCAGTATCAGCAACTCAAGATGTATGCAGACTAACAGTAGCATGTAATTAAACTCCATATTCAGGCTCTGTGGTTCATCCCAATGTGGCCCACAAGGGCAATCATTTGGACGTCCCTCAGATGTAGGACTAGCGATGTTATACACAATGCTGCAGTAACCTTAGAAAAAGCCCAAAGGAAACCCAAGATTGCACACTTCTATATTGCCATTTATATAGTGATCTGGAGTTTTTGCAGGCTGCTCTGGTTATCTCAGTGCAATTTGCCTGAAATCAGCCAATCCAGGGCAAAACATTGCAGAATTTTCAGGGTAGATTATGTTCAACGCAACTTGGCTTTCATGATCTTTTGTTCTAGTTTAAAAAGATTGCACTAGAAGCCAGCCCTGCCCAAAAAACTGTACACGCCCCCAGATTGAATTTATCACCATTTCGTGTTTTCGCTAACTATACCCATTTGCTGGCCTTCGAAATGGCTGTAAAAATGAAGCGTTTTTTTGGTTGCAAGGACACTAATAGGCACCTTTAAAAGATTTCGGTTATATATTTTTAAATTCATAATAAATTGACTACTTTACACCAATACAGCTAACAAATCATTCTGTATAGTTGCTTTAGTCATTTTCAGTTATTTAAAATTGGGTTGCTCACAGCTGGTGGACTAGACACTCTGATTGCAACACTTATTTTTTGTGATAAACCCATTTTCAGACATATTATTGAAACTTTCCTAAATGCTACTCTTAAATATATCAAGGAATATTTCTTAAAACAAAACATTTTTGAAAAAATTGCACTCTAAAATTAGTTAGTTTATGGCAGACTTGGCGTTTGATGATATGGAAATGAATTTCAGCACAACCTGGAGAGGAAAAGTACTTCGCAAAACAGCGGCAATTTTGGTTGCAATCTGTGCCCGAGTCACTGATTGCACCCAAAGCAGAAACTTTATCCCAGTGTCTTCTGTTGAAAGATATCTCAAAATGTTTCACAGAGAAATAATTAATAAAAATGGACCCTGAGCCAAAGATAGAGAAATGAGTAAGGGTGATCAAAAGCTTTGTCAAAGAGGCAAGTTTTAAGTAGTCTTACAGAAAGGTGCAGAAGTGATGGGGTACATGGAAAGAATTTTAGAACATGGCACCTAGGCAGCTGAAGACGTATAGGGAGGAGAGGATGCACAACAGGCCAGAGTTAGAGGAAGGGAGAGTTAGCGATGGGATAGGCTGGAGGAGGTTACAGAGATAGAGAAGGCTGATGCCCTGAAGGAACAGAAACACAAGGATGAGAATTTTAAATTTGTGGTTTTGGGGAATGAGAAGCCAATGTTGGGGATGGTTTGCTTACCTTAAGGAACATTTTAAATGGTAGAACATATTTTTTTTTTGCATCAAAGACATTCACAGACTAGTAAACATCAATTATTTTGCCCAGAAATTTGATCCTAAGACAGACTATTTGGCATAATAGTTATGAAACATTTTAAACATAGCATTGGAATTATACACATGGCACCAGACATCACACAGGAAAAGCAGTTAGTTCCTGATCTTTCAGCAGCCACTATAAAAATTTAAACTCGACTTCATTATATGAAAGTAATCAACCTGAGAGCCAGTTCATGTGAAAATGTGGGAGGCTGCTGATCTATGAATTAACATTAATAGATTTCCATTTTACTCTCAACAGACTGGAGACTGCACTTTAGCTACACTAATTCAGGCCAAGTTTATCTCAGACTACTTGCTGCACTCCTTCTGTTAATTGTTAATTCCAGAGAATGTACCATTTCATTCTTTTCATGCTCGAGGTTAAACACCATTGTAAGTTTTAAAAAGTGCCAAAAATGAATGCCACAGAAAAAGAATGGCCAGCTTTGAATGTGTTGGACATCCCTCTTCATTGACCCTGGAAAAACTGAACAATTGAAAAGTAAATAAAGAAAACCTTTCGACTGCAGTATGTTGATCTGCTCATTCAAACTGCTGTCACTTGGTATACACACGTTTACTGATCATATGCAAACTTTTTTTTAAAATCTATGCGAGCTCCCAAAAGCAAAACTATTAGAGTATTAAAGTCTTAAGTTACCAGTAGGAAACTCCCACTTTTAGACAATAAAATATCTCCAAAACTGAAGAGTTGTTTGGCCTTCCAGCCAGTGCATCATCTGTTGCCCATGCTGATCGGTACATCACAGGCACACTGCCCTCTCTCCCGATACTCTCAGCTGGCAAACAAGGCTTGGAGTATTGGCAGTTACTCTTACCTAAGGTAAAGGTTATTCAATGCCAACAAAAGCCTGTATTACCACAGGCTTAATTAGACAAGACCAAAACGCATCAAAAATATGATATATGTCCTGAGTGAGTTATTAAGAAAGTTAAGGAAAACATGTTCTTATTGCCTCAATGGAGGTAAATACCTACCAAGTCTAAATCCCCAACGTACTTGCTAAACATTTGCTGTAAATGATGCTGTGTTTTACATGAAGTATTACCTGAATGTGAATCAGTGAACTATGCATCGAAACAAGAGCTACAGTAAAAGTTGTGTGAGCCTTTCTCTAGTTTGTGCATAAATTATTAACAAAGCTTTCTCTTTTGTAATTAAACTTGGTGTGTAATGGGTTTACATTGAGGCAAGTTATAAGTTTAAGTCAATACTTAAGTTGATTTATGGCCTTCACGTGACTGTCCTGCAGCAATAAAGGAGTGTTCTGTGTTTCAAGCACTCCTTTAATTTTAACTTTCTAACATCCAACTTTGGGCATCTGAGGACTGCAGTAGAGAAAGTGATTGAAAAGCTTCAAATTGAAGTTTCCTATACAAGTTAATGATAACACTTTGTGCAATGCTACATAGACTAAGCTTATATTGGTTCTGTATTACAGTTCTGTACCCTCCACCCAATCTTTATATGTCATGATTATAATTTATGGCAGCTCTTTAAAACCAACTAGTTTTTAAGTGTCTCTATTTTAAGAAATGGGAAAGTACGGTCTTTCGAGACCATGATTAAATCAAAGCTAATAAGGCACATACAATAAAGCAGCTGTACTTGTACCTCATTCATTACAGAACAGAAGCCATGAATGACAGCATAATTTCAATATTATAAATCCTTGGAGGTCTGCGGTACACTTTTAGTACCACTTACAAGTCTTGAAGTATATAACAGTTTTATTTTTTTTTTATTTCTAGTATTCTCATGAACAAGATACAAGATCCAAGATACTCTGGATTAGAAATGTGCAAAACTGAATATTCTTTAGAAACAATAGCAACACGTTCACATTTTGAAAGCCATATAGAACATCTTGCCCTCAAAGATCATCAGGCACTCAAAGACTCTTAGATACATCAGTGCATGACAAAGTTGTGTTGTTATATCTGATTTAATAGGACCTGTTAATTCTCTAGAATGGCTACAGATGTTAATTACTTACCTTCTGTCTGCTGATGCAAGGAACAAGATGAAATACCAACAATACTGCACACTCATCTCCACACTCCACAATACTATTAAATCAAGTTCATTCACCATAAAATAAGACCACATACTCACTGCTCCTGTACGTAATATTTTTATTTATAGCAATGATACAGAAGTTAACGTGGCAGAAATTCAACAGATTCTCTCTCCTCCTTGCTGTCAGTTATAGTTTAGTTTGAAGACATTAAGTCTTGGAACAACTTTAAATCTCTCCGGTTTTCCATCCCTTTTCCAGGACAGCCGTATTCATTCAGTTTCAATGGGACATAATGCTGGAGGGAAGCAGGGATCTGGCCAACACTGTGGCTTCTAATTTTAATCCATGCTGGTTTCAGCCGGCCTTTGAATCCTAGCATAGCAAAACTCCCTAAAATCAAAAAAGGAATAATTCATCGTTAATTCCCGTCTTTCATGAATCTTTTTGTAGGCTGCACAATGGAATCTGTGGAATATTCCCAATTCTTGTTTGTCCAAACAAGGTTCTGTACTTGGAAATATTGAAAAAATATATATACATTAAAAAGGTCCAGACCACGGTATTAAACGCTCACAAACAGGGCAAGAGTTAACAATACAACGGTTAACGGTGAACAACGTGCATTCATTATGCACCCTTGGGATAGATAAGTGTCTACTGAGCAGTACAGCTCTTTTCAGAAAAGCAGCATAAATATCAGGGAAATCATTCAGCCCATCTATCTGATCATTCACAATAAACGTTCCATTCCCCCATCCTAGCATCCACCTGCCCTTTTGAATGATTCCAGATTTTCGCTCTTCTACCCAGAACCAAGAGCAGGTATTAATCACTCTGTGATGTGCTTCTGGAGATCAGTCATTCATTCAGCGATTTAAAACTTTTCTGGAAACGTTACTGGAGGAACAATTAAAAACTGTAAGAGGCAAATTAAAGACACTAAAAAAGCCTTTAAAAGAACAAAATCTGCACAGAGATCAATTTTAACAAGTAAAAACATTGAATTAACCAGGCTGTCCAGTAGTGCATTGGAATCCCATCAGTCAATCAATGCTGCTTGAGTGAGCACAAAGAGGAAACTGAGGTGGGGGAGAATTGCAGTCCCATAATGAAGCCTGCCCAATTGTCAGCCCATTTATTTAAATCAGTGTGCTCTCCTCTCCACCCGATTTTCCTCTGTGTGCTCGGCCCAGGCAATTATCTATGCCCAGGGATGAAAGGTATCAGTCCCAACATGTATATAATTAAGAATGAATTCAGAATTGGCAAATGTGTGCATTTGTAATTTACTTACATCAGGTTTTTAATGACATGGAATTTACCAACTTATTCTGTGAGAATAACCATGTTTTGTTGCCCATTCAATGCACAAAATAATCAGATCCAACTAATGCGTGGGAAAAAATGTTTACGTTAATATGTTGACAGATGTTAGAATTTGTTAACTGATTCTGTAACTTGCCAAAATCTTCGCACAAACACCGGGTTTGTGTGATTATAGTTTGAAATCTGTGTAACTTCCTTTTGCTGCACGATTTCAAACATTACAGAAACAAAGGGTGTGACTTCCTTAGCAGAAAACAGTTCACAACACTGAGTGCTGTATTTTTTTAATTCATTCATGGGTTGTGGCCATTGCTGTTAAGGTCAGTGTTTATTGCCCATTCTTAATTGCCCTTTGAAAGGTGGTGAAGAGCTGCCTTCTTGAACCTCTGCAGTCCATGTGGTAATGGGGTGCCAATCAAGTGGGCTGCTTTGTCCTGGATGGCGTTGAGTTTCTTGAGTGTTGTTGGAGATGCACCCATCCAGGCAAGTAGAGAGTATTCCATCAAACTTGTGCCTAGTAAATGGTGGACAGGCAGTGTGGGGTCAGGAAATTATCTGATTCAGTTAAGTGACCCCCAGGATGTTGTTGGTGGGGGATTCAGCAATGGTAATGTCAAGGGGAGATGGTTAGATTCTCTCTTGTTGGAGATGGTCATTGCCTGGCAGTTATCAGTCCAAGCCTGCATGTTGTCCAGGTCTTGCTGCATGCAAGCACGGACTGCTTCATTATCTGAGGAGTTGAGAATGGAACTGAACATTGTGCAACCATCAGTGAACATCCCCACTTCTGACCTTATAATGGAGGGAAGGTCATTGACGAAGGAGCTGAAGATGGTTAGGCCTAGGACACTACCCTGAGGAACTCCTGCAGCGATGTCCTGGCACTGAGCTGAATGGCCTCCAATAACCACAACTATCTTCCTTTGTGCTGGGTATGACTCTAACCAGTGGAGAGTTTTCTCACTATTCCCATTGACTTCTATTTTACTAGGACCCCTTGATGCCACACTTGGTCAATTGCTGCCTTGATGTCAAGAACAGTCACTCTTACCTCACCTCTGGAATTCTGCTGTTTTGTCCATGTTTGGACCAATGGTGTAATGAAGTCTGGAGCCGAGGGGTCCTGGTGGATCCCAAACTGAGCGTCAGTGAGCAGGTTATTAGTAAGTGTCGCTTGATGGCACTGTTAATGACACCTCCCACTACTTTGCTGATGATTAAGAGTAACTGATGAGGCAGTAACTGGACAGATCAGTTTTTTTTATTTGTTCATGGAATGTGGGCATCGTTGGCTAGGCCAGCATTTATTGCCCATCCCTAATTGTCCTTGAGAAGGTGGTGGTGAGCTGCCTTCTTTAACCCTTGCAGTCCTTGGGCTGTAGGTACACCCACAGTGCTATCAGGAAGGGACTTCCAGGATTTTGACCCAGTGACAGTGAAGTGATGGCAATATAGTTCAGGATGGTGTGTGGCTTGGAGGGGAACTTGCAGGTGGTGATGTTCCCATGCATCTGCTGCCCTTGTCCTTCTAGGTGGTAGAGGTCTCAGGTTTGGAAGGTACTGTCTAATGAGCCTTAGTGAATGTTGTCAGGGCCCATAGCCTTTGCCGTCTCTTGATATCACGTGGAGTGAACTGGATTGGCTAAAGACTGGCTTCTGTGATGTTGAGGACTTCAGGAGGAGGCTGAGATGGATCATCAACTGGGCACTTCTGGCTGAAGATGGATGCAAACACTTCAGCCTTGTCTTTTGCACTGATGTGCTGGGCTCCCCCATCATTGAGGATGGGGATATTTGTGGAGCCTCCTCCTCCTATTAGTTGTTTAATTGTCCACCACCATTCACGACTGGATGTGGCAGGACTGCAGAGCTTAGATCTGATCCGTTGGTTGTGGGATCACTTAGCTCTGTCTATCGCATTCTGCTTCCGTTGTCTGGCACGCAAGTAATCCTATGGTAGCTTCACCAGGCTGACAGCTCATTTTGAGGTATGCCTGGTGCTGCTCCTGACATGCCCTCCCGCACTCTTTACTGAACCAGGCTTGGTCCCTCGGCCTGATGGTAATGGTAGAGTGGGGGATATGCTGGGCCATGATGTTGAATACAATTCTGCTGCTGCTGACGGCCCACAGCGCCTCATGGATGCCCAGTTTTGAGTTGCTAGATCTGTTCGAAATCTATCCCATTTAGCACAGTGGTAGTGCCACACAAAACGATGGTGGGTATCCTCAATGTGAAGACAGGACTTCGTTTCCACAAGGACTGTGCGGTGGTCACTCCTACCAACACTGTCATGAACAGATGCATCTGCGACAGTTAGATTGGTGAGGCCGAGGTCAAGTAGGCTTTTCCCTCTTATTGGTTTCCTCACCACCTGCCACAGACTCAGTCTAGCAGCTATGTCCATTAGGACTCGGCCAGCTCGGTCAGTAATGGTGATACTGAGCCACTCTTAGTGATGGACATTGAAGTCCCCCACCCAGAGTACATTCAGTCCCTTGCTATCCTCAGTGCTTCTTCCAATTGGTATTTAACATGGAGAAGCGCTGATTCATTAGCATCGTGGGGGGAGGGGAGCGGTAGGTGGTAGTCAGCAGGAGGCTTCTTGCCCATGTTTGATCTGATGTCATGAGACTTCATGGGGTCCAACATCAATGTTGAGGATTCCCAGGCCAACTCCCTCCTGACTGTATACTACTATGCTGCTACCTCTGGTGGGTCTGTCCTGCTGGTGGGACAGCACATACCCAGGGATGGTGATGGTGGTGTCTGGGACATTGTAGTTATTCCATGAGTATGGCTAAGTCAAGCTGTTACACGATTAGTCTGTGGGACAGCTCTCCCAATTTTGGCACAAGCCTCCAGTTGTTAGTAAGGAGGACTTTGCAGGGTCGACAGGGCTGGGTTTGCCATTGTCATTTCCAGTGCCTAGGTCGATGCCCAGTTTTATTCCTTTTCTTTGGCTTTGTGGTGGTTTGATACAACTGAATGGCTTGCTAGGCCATTTCAGAGGGCATTTAAGAGTCAATCACATTGCTGTGGGTTTGGAGTCACATGTTAGCCAGACCATGTAAAGATGGAATATTTCCTTCCCTAAAGGACTTTAGTGAACCAGATGGGATTTTTACACCATGGTTTCCATTAGACTAGCTTTTTAATTCCAGATTTATTAATTGAATTCAAATTTCACCATCTGCCATGGTGGGATTTGAACCCATATCCCCAAAGCATTAGCCTGGGCTCTGGATTATTAGTACAGTGACATTACCACTATGCCACTGCCTCCCCTTGTCCTGCTTTTTGTGGACAGGACATTAGCTAGGGCCTTTGGATTACTAGTCCAGTGACATTACCACTACGCCACCACCTCCCCTTGTCTTTTTGTGGAGAGAACATACCTGGGCAATTTTCTACTATATCGGGTAGATGCCAGTGTTGTAGCTGTATGGGAACAGCTTGGCTAAGGGCAAGACTAGTTCTGGAGCACAAGTCTTCAGCACTACAGCTGGGATGTTGTCAGGGCCCATAGTCTTTGCTGTATTTAGAGTGCTCAGCCAGGTTGGTAGTGCCACACATGATGGAGCATGTTATCAGTGTGAAGACTTGACTTTGTTTCCACAAGGACTTTGTAGATGTCATAGAGTCATAGAGAGATACAGCACTGAAACAGGCCCTTCGGCCCATCAAGTCCACAATGACCATCAACCACCCATTTATACTAATCTTACATTAATCCCATTTTCCCTCTCATTCCATGTCACTCCTACTAATATGATCATGGATAGATCATCTGCACCAGGTAGATTGGTGAGGAGCAGGTCAAGAAGATTTTCCCCGGAATTCCAGATTTAATATTAGTTCATAACATCCAACTTATGATGGTCAGCTAAAGGGCCCCTTTAAGCCTTTCCAGCTGATCGTTCCATAAAAACATAGGATCCCCATTAGAGCATCTAACCATCTCTTGAATGACTCCACATGAAGACTGTTTCAGACTGTTTGTTAATTCCATATTCTCTGTATATTGGAATTAATCAAGGAACATTTCCAACCTATATTGTTAATTTTAAAGATATTAATGGAGAACTAGCACAATCTAAAGCATCACCTTCTGTGAAAAACTTGATTGGCTTTGCAGCACCCAGCCTCAGAAAAGCTGAAGACACATAGTTTAGTGACCGGCCAAAATCACCTCTTGAACAGACAAGAGTAATCGACCTGCGAATGAGTGAAAGAGAAACAAAAGATAAAATCACTGACAGAGATGATGGTTTATTGTTAAACCATTTATAAAACATTTTTAGGATGTTTTTACCAAAAATAAACTTTGGTAACTTGTCCGAAATTATAAAGTTTCTCTAAAATATCTGAGTAGGAAACAGGCTGGATGGCATTGTATATTTGGATTATCAGTGGGCGTTTAATATTTTTCCAAGTAAAAGACTAGTTACAAATATTAAGGTACATGCCATTAAAAGCAATGAAGCCACATAGATAGGGAGACGACTCAGGACCAGGATAAATGGGTGATTTCAGATTGGCAACATGTGGATTGTGTTGTACACCAGGGATCTATGCTGGGACCACTTATTTTCTATTTACATAAATAATTTGAAGAGAGGCACATGAGGAATGATATTGACGCTTGATCTTGATACCAAGCTGTGGGAGCAAAGCAAACAGTGAGAAAGAACGCAAAGGAACACAAATGGGTTAGGGGAGTGGGAAAATAGATGGCAGATGCAGTTGAAGGCAGAGAGATGTGAAGTAGTACACTTTGGAAAAAAGAACTGTGAAAGGAAGTGTACCTTAAACAGCAAGACTTTGAACAGGATAGAGCAGGCGAAACATTTACTGATGCAGGTATCTTTAACACAAAAACAGGAAAAGCTGGAAGTATGGAAGGATTTGTGGAAAGATCAGAGAGTCGCCGTCTTGGATTCATATCCTTCTTCAGATCTAAAAAGTAAGAGTTGAACAAGTGTTTCAATAGAATTAGAAAAAAATGGGAGGAGAATGGGGTAACAGTGAAATAAATAGAAGGGAGATAACAATAGACTAATTACTGGATAATTTTAACCGAAATATCTCAGTCAAGTAATAGAAAGAAGCATTAAAAAATTAAAGAACAAACGATGTGTGAATATGTGAGGCAGTGCGAAGGGTTGAGAAAATGGGAAGGATGGAGAAAATGGAGATTTGGTTAAAGAAGTCAGAGATCAGGTGGAAATCGGAAACAGATTCTATGTTTTATATCTTGGGCCACGAAATAATGGATTTGTGCAAGATGTTGCTTGGGCCATTCTCTTCTAGGAAGGGCAGAGTGAAGGCTAAATAAATTAATGAGGGGCTCTGAGGGACAATTGGCTCATCTAGCTCAACCTGCCAAAGAAATTTTCAATTATTGCTTCCCCATCACAATATCAAATGATCCCAGAGTTTTTGGCCTTCTTTATCCTACCTTATAGACTATTCCAGATATTGATCTTGCTGTGTCAAGAAGTTCTCAAGAACATCAATCCTGAACTTGCCATATATCAGCTTGTACTGTCTTGCTCTACAGTCATAGCTTAACTGGAAATATCGCTCAGTGTTAACCTTCGCTTTTCCACTTGGTATCTTGCATATCTCTACAATGTCCTTTCTCATTTTCCTCCTTTAAAGATCAGAGGCCTAAATTTTCTAGCCTTTCCCTGTAACTAAGTCCTCTGGCACTAAGGATCAGATTAAAACTAAATTAGGAGGATATATAATAGCTATTACAGCAGATCCATGCCTTAACCAATCCAATGAAGTTCAAGCATTGCCCTGGATGTTAAACAGAGAAAGGTACCATTTTTCCTTTGGTTATTCTCAACTATAATATACAGCCAGGGAAAGAGGGAACTTTTAGACCCTTTAATTGACACAAAGCTTAATTTCGTAATTTAGAGGTTTCAAATGTTTGACATAATTATACTTTCTATTTCTGTAACCAACATGAAGCCAAGTGTTTTGTTTACAACACCAGTTTAGATAGCTTTTGGGCACTTAAAAGAATGTTTGTCGAGTGTATTTTTCTTGAAAGGTAATTATTTTTTCTTCTCCTCCATCTTAT
Organism: Heterodontus francisci; assembly: GCF_036365525.1. Classification (NCBI taxonomy): domain Eukaryota; kingdom Metazoa; phylum Chordata; class Chondrichthyes; order Heterodontiformes; family Heterodontidae; genus Heterodontus; species Heterodontus francisci. The sequence continues at coordinate 10,827,199 of NC_090408.1, read as the reverse complement.
GGGCTTCTTGGTCTGTTCATCATACCTAGCCCCAGCAAAAGGTCCTGCACTCTATGACCAGCCAATAGGTCATGGGCCATGTTAGTTCCTTTCCTGTGTATAGCAGTTGAAGCAGTGTCCCGATATATTCCAGTGACTCCTACTCAGAGTCTCTTACTGTGTAGGCTATAAAGGGTTCTTGCTGTGCAGCTAGTCTCAGTCCCTGTCTTAGAAGACAAAAATGATTTTTTAATCTATCCCAATTATCACAGCTGTTTTCACAATGACAGTTGGCATTTTATGGGAAATAGATAACTGCCCATCTGCTCACCTTTCTCGAATGATTGCCTGGATGTAATTAACAATGGAGTCAGCCACCTGCGGAGCATGGGCTGTGTCAAAATATTGCCTGCTCAAAATGTTTCCAGAACATGCATCTATCGTGACAAAGAGCAACCCTGCCTTCTCAGACAGGAAGACTTCATCATTCACCTACCGGAACAGAATGGCAACACTGTAAGAAAGCAAATTCTTAAAGTCTGCAACAGTTTTAATAAAATCCAAAATGAAATTCTCCAATACAAAAAAAACAACCATTTCAGTCATGTTTAGAAAACTCAACCTGATTGGGTTAGTTTGACCAACCTAACTTCCAATTGATTGAAAAACAATTAACTATTGAAACAAAAGTTTTCATCAGTTACTATGCTGAGATGATTGTTAATGGTGGTGTCATGGTTATGTTACCAGACAAGTAATCCAGCGAATATGGGTTCAAATTCCACCATGACAGTTTGAAAATTTGAATTCAGTTTAAAAAAAATCTGGAAATAAGAAGCTGGTATCAGTAAAAGCGACTATGAAGATGTTGGATCATTGTTAAAACCCACTAATGTCCTTTAGCGAAGGAAACTTGCCTTCCTTATTCGGTCGGGCCTATATGTGACTCCAGTCATACACCAATGTGATTGTTTCTTAACTGCTCTCTGAAATAACCCAGCAAAACACGCAGTTATAACAAACAGAAGGCCCGCCACCACCTTCTCATTGCCATTAGAGATGGGCAAGAAAAAGCAGTCTTGCCTACATTCTGAGAATTAATCAGAAATATACATGTACAGAAACATATACTGCTCTGATGATGTTTAATTTTTTCCAGCCATGACAGCTTCAAATGCCATTCCCATTCCTAAACAGCTTCACCCAACTAAATAAAAGCATACCTGATATTAGTACAGAAAAGCAGCAGTGGCAGCCAATATCAGGTAAAAGAAAGGAAAAAGGAAGAAACATAGTAAAGGGCTGCATTTTACACTTCAGCTGATGTAAGCAATGGCAGTCCGCCCGTAAGGACCGCATGTCGCGAAGCCGCCACGATATTAAACATGGCGGCTCATTTAAATGGCTGGGGCAGACACCCCTGCCACCCCCACGATGACGTGGGGGGCACTGGCAGCCCGTCCCCTTGGCACAGGCGCTGAGGCCATTATTAAAGGGCTTCGAGCCCTAACTTTCAATTTAGATATTTAAGGGAAACTGTAATGAAAAATTTAAATCCATGTAAATTTCCCCTCTCCCAGCCTCCCCAATAACCATAAAATGCAACTTGCCCCCCGCCACAAAAAAACACTCACCTTGTGCACCTGACCTTCCGCTCCCAAAGTTCATAAACTTTAAACTTTACCTCTTCTCACCAATGAAATGAGTCTGATGGCGCTCCCCACCCCCGCACTGAAAAACGTACCTGCTCCCCCCTCCCCACCAGTGTACCGCCTCGGATCCCCGGACGGGGACCAAAGGCGCAGGAGTGCCGGCCACCGACACCAATATCGCTCTGGGATGGATGGCGGGAGCAGGTAAGTAATCAACTCATTTATCTAAATAATTATAAGTATTGAAATGAGGCTCCCAACACCGAGCGGCGGGGAGGCCACCAAGAGGCTGGGCCTTCTCAGCGTCGAGGCCCAAGCCGGGCTTCTGCCGGAGGCATTTTCCAGTCCCCCATCCCCAACTCCAGCCACAGTGCTTGATGTCAGGGGGCTGTAAAATTCAGCCAATATGTTTATGCCCCTCTATCATGCCTCCTCATTATTCCTCCCAATGTAGAAGCCTCCATTGAAGATCTCATCTTCCATCGTCCCATACACCTTCTCACTGCCTGTGGTCCCCCAAATGCCTCCCAATTTCCTCCTCTGAACAGTGTTGAAATACCAGGGAAACAAGCTTGTCTCTGACAACTGGGGTGGAATTTTATGCTTTCTCCCCCGCAGCAGGTTTGGAGGCGGGGGGAGCATAAAATTGAGTCGGATGATGGAGGGGGGTCCTGCCTCCACCAAAATTTAGTCCTTAACTGGGTAATTAACCCCGAATTAAGGGCCTCTTCCTGCTGCAGCCACAATTACCCAGCTCTGGGACTCCTCTGATTGGCCGGCAGCTCTGCAAGGCCGGGACATCTGGCAACAGGGTCCTAAATCTTATGGAAGGCCTGTGGTGTCCAGTTAAGTGCCACTAAATTCTGCAGGCCTTCTGTAGAAGAAGTAACGTAGTGATCTCGGCATCAGTTTCCCCCGACGTCGGGACCCCCACCGCCAGCACAAATTCCCCCCATTCTTCTGAAACATATCGCTGATTCATAACAAAATGGAAACGCATCCCCCAGAAAGATCCTCATACATGTTAGTCAAAGAAAGAAATTGTCGGGGTTTTGTTAGGGAAAGTTCCAATGTTATGTTGGTGATCTTCAGATCTGCTTTTTGGCCTGTGAGGTCTAATGCTGTAATACAATTCCAAAACAGCCTGTCATAAGAACGGGTCATTTCACACACAGCTGGTTCTTCTGTATCTCAATTCTAGAAAACTAATGACATGTTTATATTACAGAATGTCTGCAAGTAAAAGCAAGCTTCTGTAATTAGCTGAGCTCTCGGAGTTGTGGAATCAAACACATTGTGAATCACAACTGTCTGAAAGACATGAAATGTGGATTTCATTTCTGGCCGCCATACTTCCGCTGATTGCTGGAAAAGGTTCAGAGACATTGGACAGCACTCAGTTTGATCATGGACAGGAATAGATGGAGCTTGGCAGCACCCACTGCTGTGGCACAGCTGCCTCTAGAGATGCCAGTGGACAACCACATCGTCAGACAGTCCTAGTGCCTCGGAAGGACCTGGGGAGAAAAGGTGGCAGCATGGATAAAAAGTTGACTGAGTGACAGGAAACAGAGGATAGTGGTGAACAGTTGTTTCTCGAACTGCAGGGTGGGGATATAGTGGAGTGTTCCTCAGGGATCGGTATTAAGACCTCTGCTTTTCTTGATTTTTATTAATAACCTAGACTTGGGTGTACAGGGCACACTTGCAACATTTACGGATGACACAAAACTTGTTAGTATTGTGAACTGTGAGGAGGATAGTGATAGACGTCAAGAGGACATAGACAGGCTGGTGGAATGGGCGGACACGTGGCAGATGAAATTTATTGCTGAGAAGTGTGATGTGATATATTTTGGGAGGAAGAACAAGGAGAGGCAATATAAAATAAAGCATACAATTCAAAAGGGGGTGTAGGAGCAGAGGGACCTGGCAGTATATGTGCACACATCATTGAAGGTGGCAGGGCAGTTTGACAAGGCATATGGAATCCTGTGCTTTATAAATAGAAGCATAGAGTACAAATGGAAGGAGGTTATGGTGAACCTTTATAAAACACTGGTTCAACCTCAACTGAAGTACTGTGTCCAATTGTGGAAACCACACTTTAGGAAGGATGTGAAGGCATTGGAGAGGGTGCAGGAAAGCTTCATGAGAACGGTTTCAGGGTTGAGGGATTTCAGTTATGAGGGTAGATTGGAGAAGCTGGGGCTGTTCACCTTAGAAATGAGAAGGTTGAGAGGAAATTTGATACAGGTGTTCAAAATCATGTGGGGTCTGGACAGAGTAGATAAGGAGAAACCTTTCCCATTGGCAGAAGAGTCGAGAACCAGAGGACACTGATTTAAAGTGAATGGCAAAACTACCAAAGATAACATGAGTCATAGAGAGATACAGCACCAAAACAGGCCCTTCGGCCCAATGAGTCTGCACTGACCATCAACCATCCATTTATACAAATCCTACATTAATCCCATTTCCCTCTCACATCCCCACCTACCCTCAATTCTCATACCACCTACCTACACTAGGGGCAATTTACAATGGCCAATTTACCTATCAACCTGCAAGTCTTTGGCATGTGGGAGGAAACCGGAGCACCCAGAGGAAACCCACGCGGTCACAGGGAGAACTGGCAAACTCTGCACAGGCAGTACCCAGAACTGAACCCGGGTCACTGGAGCTGTGAGGTTGTGGTGCTAACCACTGTGCCACTGTGCTGCCCACGCAGTGAGTGGTTGGGATCCTCTGTCTGAGAGTCTGGTGGAGACAAATTGAATCATGGCTTTCAAAAGGGAACTGGAAAAGCATCTGAAAAGAAAAGAAAATTGCAGGGCTACGGGCAAAAGACAGTGAGTGGGACTGGCTGAGTTGTTCTTGCAGAGAGCTGGCACGGACACAACAGGCTGAATGGACTCCTTCTATGCTGTAAGATTCTATGATGATATGGTGCCTCAGGTGGTCCCATTCGGTTCCCCAGGCAGTCTCTAATTCCCCAGTACTAATATGGTAAATACAACGTAACAAAGTTCTACGCTGCCTTCTTTTGTAAAGACGGGGGAGGGTGCATTCCATATCCCATCCTGCTCCTCTCACTGGGTCCTTGGAATTGCAGAATCTGCCTTCTGGGAGGGGCAAGCAATATATCCTCAGAAAATGGTAATTTCCAAGCACTGGAGATGGCCACATACAGATAGTAGTAATCAAAGATAAAGATGAATTTAAAATTATATTACATCTTCTGTTTCCCCAAGCCATTGATCCAATATGGCCTCACTTTACACATATGGAGGCTAGGTGATGACTCTGCTGTTTGCCAGGAGCCTCACAAGACAGATCAGAAATTTGGGCATGCACTGCCCATGATGTTGTGATTAAATTGGCATCATGTGCCAAAGTTTCAGATTTTCATTGTTGGCAAGAGGGACCCTCCTGGCAGGTTAGCCTGGTAAAATGATCCCTATAGTATTCGCAATATTAATATTCACAAATTAGATTAAATAAAAATTTGAGGCAAGTCTATCATGCACTGGATTTCATTTCCCTTCTGCCTTGTACTTGTTTGCCTGTACCTCAGACAGGGAGGTAATGTTAACCTTTATCCATGGATTTACATCATTGATTACAAGAGAAAAGACGATCAGACATGCTGTATAGTAGGCAGCCAATCCAATATTGCCTGCTTTAGATTATTGCCATGAGTTACCATTACCCCCAGTGCCTCTGAATCAGTGGGTAATCTGTTTTTGCTAATGCACCTGGCAGTTTGACTAGTTCATTAATAAGAAAATAAAAAAGCTGGTATCAGTAGAGGTGAGCATGGATCTGTCTGATTGTTCTTAAAACCCAACTGGTACATTAATGTCCAATTGGGAAGGAAACCAGCCACCGTTATCCAATCTGGCCAATATGTGACTCCAGTCCCACACCAACATGGTTGACTCTTAAATGCCCTCCGAAGTAGTCCAGCAAGCCACTCAGTCGTATCAGAGGGATGAGTAATAAATACTGGCCTTGGCTGTAATGCCCAATGGCCACGAGGAAGCTTGTGAGTGTGTGGTCTGAGTGAATCTCTCTCTCTCTCTCTGTGACGAAGTGTCTGGCGGGGCAGCCACTCCCTCCCTGTTGGCACTGCTATCATCGGCATCGGTACTTCAGAAGCTGGAGGATTGCAGACTCCAGCCCCTCTACGGTATAGCACGCTGATGATGCACTGTGTCCCCAGTAATCAAATTCTATCCTGCAGCATAGAAAGAAAATTGATTGGGCGCCTACAATTAAAACCCAGCATACAGCTCAACTAGTTAGGATGCAGATAGTTACACTTGAGAACTAGCTACAAGAAATTAGTTACTCTCCAGTTGAACAGCAGTTCATCACAAGCAATTTACTGCACCTTATTATAAACATCAGAGTAGATAACAGAAGCATATACACAAAGCATCTGAAAATACTGCACTTAGTCAACTATGTATTGCTAAATCAGACATTTTTAGATGGAATCTCAAGATAATTAGTTGATGGCATGTGTAATATACGATCTAGATTAATTAGTGGGGTTCGCTGTGAGCTCGCGAAATAGCAGAAAATTAGTTGTGGAAAGTTACTTCATTCTGAATTATGAATTGCTGACAGATCAGATGGAGCAAAATGAAAGGGAAATCTTAACTGAACTGGCATGCGTGACGATGTTGGAAAATATAATAGAATTTAAATAAAACCACAAAAGTGTAGAGCGCAGAAGGAGGTCGTTCAGCCTATTAGTCTTTGCTGCATCAATCCAAAACTAATCCCACTGCCCTGGCCTCTCCCTATAGTGCCATGTCTTCCACTATTTAAATGTTTTATCCAAGTTTCCCTTCCTCTTAAAAGATGCAGTGATCTCTGCTTCAACCACTCCCTGTGGTAAAGCATTCCATGATCCAACAAACCTTGGTAAATAAAACCTCACTCTCGGCGTTTTTAGATTTCTTGGTCTCTTGTATGCTCATTGCCCAGCATTTTAAAGCACAGTCTGCAGGAATCACCCACTAGGTGCCTTTTAATAGTGCACTAACTAAAACCCTCAGCTCCCTGCCAGGGTCCAGTATAGTACCAGCCTGCTATCTAGCTTTAATTTTTCCAACCATCCCCGCACATTCATTCCACGGTCAGCTTATCGGTCTCATCTTCTTGAAACTTGTTCCCTCTTCTATTATATCGCTGTCACCAGAAAGCTTTGTAAACTGTTCAACACATACGAGCTCATTCGCATGAGGAATCTTCAATCTGCTAGAGTCCCTGCTGATACTGGAAGTCATGGTGAGGCATCTTCTGATATCAGGGCTTTTCCATAATACGGTAGAAATTAGTTACTAGAATCTCGAGGTGTAGCTGAAGCATTTACGTTCCAGAATGTTAGAGGGTGCTGATGTGCTTCTCGTGTCCTGGATAACCACATGTGCAGGACGTGTTGCCAGCTGCAGCAGTTTGAGCTCCCGGTTTATTCGTGGAAAGTTACTTCATTCTCAATTATGAATTATTGACAAATGAGATGGAACAAAATGAAAGGGAAATCACAACTGAACTGGCATGTGTGGTGATGTCGGGAAAACATAACAGAATTTAAATAGAACCATAAATGTATAGAGCACAGAAGGAGGCCATTCAGCCTATTACTTCAGTACCGGCTCTTTGCTGCAGCAATCCAGAGGTTATCTTGAGATTCCTTCTAAAAGACTCTGATTTAGCAATACATAGTTGACTAAGTGCAGTATTTTCAGAATCTCAATGTTGGTTATCTACTCTGATGTTTATAATAAGGTGCAGTAAATTGTTTGTCACATTATGTGATAAAATACTCTTCAGCTGGAGAATAACTAATTTCTTGTAGCTACTTCTCAAGTGTAACTATCTGCATCCTAACTCGTTGAGCTGTATGCTGGGTTTTAATTGTAGGCGCCCAATCAATTTTCTTTCTACGCTGCAGGATAGAAGTTGATTACAGGGGGACACAGTGTATTGTCAGCGTGCTGTACCATAGAGGAGCAGAATACACATTGGAGTCTGCAATCCTCCAGATTTGGAAGTACCTGGCTTCTCAAATAGTGCCGTGGCTTACACTGTTCAAAACAATAGAGATGCCATTACACTACTCTGTGTTCTGTTGGCCACCAACCAGCAAGAAAGATATAGAGCAACAAATTTGCAAGGAAATTACAGAGAGGTGCAAGAATTATAGAGTAGTTATAATGGGGGGGCTTTAATTATCCTAATATAGACTGGGATAGTAATAGTAAAGAGCAGAGAAGGGGAAGAGTTTTTGAAGTATGTTCAGGAGAATTTTCTACATCAGTATGTTTCCAGTCCAATGAGGAAGGAGGCATTGCTAGATCAAGTTCTGGGGAATGAGGTGGGTCAAGTGGATCAAGTGTCAGTCGGGGAACATTTAGAGGACAGTGATCATAATATCATAAGGTTTAGGTTAGCTATGGAAAAGGACCAGGAACAATCCAGAGGATTGGGGGAAGAGACAACTTCAATGGGGTGAGAACGGATCTAGCCCAGGTAAATTGGAATTAAAGATTGGCAGGCAAAACTTTAATGGAACAATGGGCTGCCTTTAAAGAGGAGATAGTTTGGGTACAGTCGAGGTACATTCCCACCAAGGGGAAAGGTAGGGAAAACAAATCCAGAGCTCCCTGAATGACACAAGAGATAGAGAGTAAGGTTAAGCTGAACAAGAGTGCATATGACAGATCTCAGGTGAATAGTACAACTGAGAATCAGGCTGGTATAGATATTTCAGAGGGGAGGCGAAAAAACAAATAAGAGAAGCAAAGGGAGAGTATGAGAATAGACTGGCAACTAACAAAAGGGAAACCAAAAGTCTTCTATAGGCATATCAATAGTAAAAGAGCTGTGAAAGGAAGAGTGGGTGGATTAGGGACCTAACAGGGGATTTATGCATGGAGGCAGGGGGCATGGCTGAGGTACTAAATGGGTATTTTGCATCTGTCTTTACTAATGAAGAAAATGCTGCCCAAGTCAAAGTGAAAGAGGAGGTTGTTGAAACACTGGATGGGTTAAAAATTGATGCAAAGGAGGTATTAGATAGCTGTCTGTACTTAAAGTTAATAAGCCACCAGGACTGGGTGAGATGCATCCAAGAATACTGAGGGAAGTAAGGGTGAAAATTGTGGAGGCATTGGCCATAATCTTCCATCCTCCTGAGATACAGTGGCAGTGCCAGAGGACTGGAGAACTGCAAATGTTACACCCTTGTTCAAAAAAGGGTGTAAGGATAAGCCCAGCAACTACAGATCAATTAGTTTAACCTCTCTGGTGTTAAAGCTTTTAGAAACGATAATTTGGGACAACATTAACAGTCACTTCAACAAATATGGATTAATTAAGGAAAGCCAGCATGGATTTGTTAAGGTCAAATCGTGTTTAACTAACTTGCTTGAGTTTTTTTGATAAGGTAACAGAAAGGGTTGATGAGGGTAATGCGGTTAATGTGGTGTACATGGGTTTCCAAAAGGCATTTGATAAAGTGCCACATAACAGGCTCAACAGAAAAGTTAGAGCCCATGGAATAAAAGGGACTGTAGCAATATGTATACAAAATTAGCTGAGTGACAGCAAACAGAGAGTAGTGGTGAATGATGGTTTTTCGGACTGGAGGACGGTATATAGTTGAGTCGGTGTTAAGACCCCTGCTTTTCTTGATGTATATTAAGGACCTAGACTTGGCACAATTTAAAAATTTATAGATGACACCAAACTTGGAAATATTGTGAACTGTGAGGAGGATAGTGATAAACTTCAAAAGGGCATAGACAGGCTGGTAGAATGGGCAGACAAGTGGCAGATGAAATTTAATGCAGAGAAACGTGGTGATTAATTTTGGAAGGAAGAATGAGGAAAGGCAACATAAAATAAAGGATACAATTCTAAAGGGAGTAGAGGACCAGATGGACCTGGGGGATAAGTGCACAAATCATTGAAGGTGGCAGGGCAGCTTGAGAAAGCAGTTAATAAAGCATAGAGTCACATACAGCACAGAAGGAGGCTATTCAGCCCATCAAGTCTATGTTGGCTCTCCACAGAGTCAGTCCCACTCCCTGGCTTGATCCCCATAGCCCTGCTAGTCTATTTCTCTCAGGTGACCATCCAACCTCCTCTTGAAGTCATTGACCATCTCTGCTTCCACCACCCTTGTGGGCAGCGAGTTCCAGGTCATTGCTATCCGCTCTGTAAAAAAGTGCTTACTGATATTCCCCCTGCATCTTTTAATTTGTGCCCCCAAGTCTGAGTATTATTTGTTAACGGGAACAGTTTTTCCTTGTCTAACTAAGCCTGTCATAATCGTATACACTGCTATTAAATCTCCCCTCAACCTCTTTTGTTCTACAGAGCTAATCCAGCTTTTCCAACCTAACCTTGGAACTAAAATCCCCCATCCCTGGAACCATTCTGATAAGTCTCCTCTGCACCCTCTCACATCCTTCCTGAAGTGTGGTGACCAGAATTGGACACAATAGTCCATAGAGAGATACAGCCTTCGGCCCACCAAGTCTATGCCGACCATCAACCACCCATTTATACTAATCCTACATGAATCCCATATTCCCTACCCCATCCCCACCTCCCCTCAATTCTCCTACCACCTACCTACACTACGGGCAATTTACAATGGCCACTTTACCTACCAACCTGCAAGTCTTTGGCTGTGGGAGGAAACCAGAGCACCCGGCGGAAACCCACGCGGTCACAGGGAGAACTTGCAAACTCCACACAGGCAGTACCCAGAACCGAACGCGGGTTGCTGAAGCTGTGAGGCTGCAGTGCTAACCATTGCGCCACTCCAGTTGGGAGCCTAGCCAGAGCTTTATAAAGGTTCAGCATAACCTCCCTGCTTTTATACTCAATGCCTCTATTTATGAAGCCCAAGATCCAATATGCTTTATGAACCACTCTCTCAATATGTCCTGCCACCTTCAAAGAGCTATGCACATGCACCCCCAGGTCTCTCCGTTCCTGCACATACTCTTTAGAACTGTGCCATTAAGTATGTATTGCCTCGCCCTATTCCTTCTGCTAAAATGCATCACCTCACATTTGTCAGTATTAAATTCCATCTGCCACCTCTCTGCCCATTCTGCTAGCCTATCTATGGCCTGTTGCAGGCAGTTCATACCATCCTCACTGTTTGCTGCAACTCCAGGTTTGGTGTCGTTAGCAAATTTTGAGATTCTACTCTGTATTCCAAGATCCAAGTCATTTATATGAAGCAAAAAAAACAGTGGTCCCAGCATTGATCCTTGGGAAACACCACTGTCTCCCATCCTCTCGTCTAAAAAACTACAACTCACTGTTTTCTGTCCTTAAGCCAATTTTTTATCCAATTGGACACTGACCCTCCTGTTCCATGAGCCTCAATTTTCTTAACCAGCTTTTTATGTAGTACCTTATCAAATGCTTCCTTAAAATCCAAATAAACAACATCTACTGCATGCCCTTCATTAACTTTCTCTGTTACTTCATCAAAAAATTCAATTAGATAAGTCAAGCATGACTTTTACAAATCCATGCTGGCTATCCTTAATTAACTCGAACCTCTCTAAGTGTCCATTGATAATTTCCTTGGTTTTGGTTTTTAAAACCTTACCCACCACTGATGTTAAACTAACTGGCCTGTAATTGCTAGAAGTCCTTACATCTTTTCTTGAATAAGGCTGTCATATTTGCCACGCTCCAATCCTCTGGCACCTCCCCCGTATCCAGGGAAGATTGGAAGATTCCGGCAAGCCCTTCCGCTATCTCATCCCCACTTCCTTTAGCAACTTGGGTTGTAAGCCATCCAGACCAGGTGACTTACCTACCCTAAGCACAGACAGCCTTTTTAGTACCTGACCCTCTCAATTTTTATCCTATTCATTGCCTCTACTCTCTCTGCTTCTACTGATGTTTTATCAGCCTCCATTTCCTTAGTGAACACTGATACAAAGTACTCATTAAGTATATTAGTCTTGCCCTGTGCCGCTAAGCATAATAGGCCCCAATCTGTCCATAATAGGCCCCATTCCTCCTCTTATTACTCACTTATTATTTACATGCCAGTATGGTTCTTTGGGTTTCCTTTTATGTTGACTGCCATTCTAAGTTCATATTCTATCTTTGCCAGTCTTATTTTCCTCTTCACCTCCCCTCATATAGGATCCTGGGCTTTATAAATGGGGCATAGAGTACAAAAGTAAGAGAGTGATGATAAATCTGGATAAAACACTTGTTCGGCTTCAACTGGAGTACTGTGTCCAGTTCAGGGCACTACACTTTAAGAAGGATGTAAAGGCTTTAGAGAAGGTGCAGAAAAGATTCATGAGAATGGTTCCAGGGATGAGGAACTTCAGTTACGTGAATCAATTGGAGAAGCTGGGATTTTTCTCCTTGGAGAAGATTAAGAGTAGATTTGATAGAGGTGTTCAAAATGATGAGGGGTCTGGACAGAGTAGCTAGGAAGAAACTGTTCCCACTGGTGGAAGGGTCAAGAACCAGAGGACCCTGGTTCGAGGTAATTGGCAAAAGAAGCAATTGCGACAAGAGGAGAAACCTTTTTACGCAGCAAATGATTAGGATCTGGAAATGCACTACTTGAAAGTGTGCTGGAGGCAGAGTCAATCATGGCTTTCAAAAGGGAATTGGATAATTATCCAAAGAGGAAAAAAATTGCAGGGCTACGGAGTAAAGGTAGGGGAGTGGGACTCAGTGAGTTGCTCTTGCAGGGAGCCAGCACAGACAAAATGGACCGAATGGCTGTAACCATTCTATGAATCTATGTAGGGAAATACCAGGTGAAGCACCCTTGAATATTTCCACAACTGGAACCTTCCCCTTGGTGGCAGAGGTCACAGGGTTGGAAGGTGTCATCCATCTACACCATTTCTCTGCTTTACTGAGAAGGAATTGATTTGGTTTTAAACGCTTCCCTTTCTATTACGATTTAGTCTTGGTCCTGCCATTTGTTCCTTGATAAACTACCATAACTTCCTCCAATCGCTGGCTGCTTCTAGTACACCATCCAGGAGAATGATACCTGGGCCCACAGGGTTAAATTGTAAGGACAAGTTACATAAACTTGGCTTGCATTCCTGAGTCCAGAAGGCTGAGAGTCAGACTTAAATGAGGTGTTTAAAATGATGAAAGGATTCAACAGAGTAGATAGAAAGAATTAATTTCCAGTAGTGGGGCAATCAAAAACAAGGGGGAACAATCTTAAAATTAGATCTAGGCCATTTAGGAATGAAATCGATCAGCACTTTTTCCTCACAAAGACTAGTGAAAATCTGGAACTTTCTACCAAAAGGCTGAGGAGGTTGCAGTTGTAATCAAAATTTTAAGACTGAAAGCGAATGATTTTTGTGTGGTAAGGGTATCAATGGATATGGAGCAAAGGCAGGTAAATGGAGTTACAGTAGGGATCAGACATGATCTAATTGAATGGCAGAACATGGTCAAGGGACTGAATGGCCTCCTTCTCTTCCTATACTAGCCCCATAGCACAAGGGTTATATTAGAACAGACAAATGCTGAATGCTAGCAGCAGTGTCACTTTATTCATAGATGCTTCTCTTATAGTTTCCATCTGTTCTTCTCCCTTCCTGCAGCACTGCCACCCCCAGTTCTCCTGTAACTTGCAGCCTCCACCCCCACCCCCAAGCTTGCACTGTTACCCCTTCTAATCTTAATAGTACAAACAACTGACACATAACCTTGTATCTGGGCATCTGTAATAACTCACTTGAAGAACGTTTCTGGCAGATCTGAAGAGTCCTACAGCTGTAGGCCGACGGAAAATGAAAGCTTTCAGACGGCACTGGAAATCTGCCATCAGAATTCTTGGATGCAGCATCCATCTTTCCAAACACATCATGAATTTAGCTGGACTATTCCATTATTGCATCCAGGAGAAGATTCTCCGCACACAATTCAGCCAAGTAGAAGAAGGAAGCAGATCGGCATCAACTAATCAAGATGTTTTCGATATATGCAGTAGAAATGATAAAGAACAGCCTCTGAAACACCAGTGTCATACCATGCATTGATGTAGGGCTCAAACACTTAACCATACAATAGCTGCCTAAAATTAAGTGATAGTTATAAAATAGAAAGACTTGCATTTATAGAGCACCTTTCATGGCCTCAGGACATTCCAAAGTGCTTTACAGCCAATGAAGTGCAGTCACTATTATAATGTAGGAACATCGGCAGACAATTTTTGCACAGCAAAATCCCACAAATAGCAAATGAAATAAGTGAGCACATAATGGATTTTTATTGATGTTGGTTGAGGGATAAATACTGGCCAGGACATCGGGGTCAACTCCCCTGCTCGTCTTCAAAACAGTGCCATGGGATCTTTTACATCCACCTGAGAGAATAGAAGGGGCCTCGGTTTAACGTCTCATCCGAAGAACAAAAATATAAAGAATAGGATCAATAAATTGGCAACTGATTATTTAGAAATAAATGTTCGCACTCAAACTTCTGGGTTTGTGTTCATATAATCAGTGGCTGAAATTTCTGCAGCCGTTCCCCAGCTGAAGTTTCAGAGCTCAGATTTGTTATTAATTTGCACATTTGAAAGAGTATTCATTCAAGTTTTTGCCTTTATTTGTTCTTGAGATGTGGACAATGGTAGCAAGGTATTATTTATTGCCCATCCCTATTTGCCGTGAGGGCAGTAAGAGTCAATCACACTGAGTGGGACTAGAGTCACATGTAAGCCAGTCTGTGTGGCAGGTCCCCTGCCCTCTAATCAGCCCACCAGGATTTATTAACCTTAACTCCCCAGCTTGCCACAATAGAATTCAAACTCACAAGTTAATCTAGTACCCTAAACACTAGACTAGCGTATCCTCAGCTAACTTTCCCTTCATTGTTGAATCCTAGACCCTGTTGAGCATTATTTGGTTGTTAATAAGCCATTTCCACAATATGAAGTAAATTCAGGTTAAAAACAGAAGCAGTTCTTCACTCATATTGACATGCGTAATTGTGTATCAAAATACTTTGTCAAAATAATTAAATGAAATTCAAGACAATAATTGTTTTGTCCTTTTGGATGTACCATTAAAGTTCCAATTTGAAGAGAAAACCAAATTTAAAATTACCCAACTAACTGCCATTACCTTAATGAAAGAGAATTTATATCCATTTTGGATGTCTCCTCTCCTCTGTGATTGTATCTGGACTCTGATGTATGTTCTGTGTGGATCACTTGTGATAGCAACCTGGGATACAACAGAGATATATTTAATACCATCTCATACTCGATATCATGAAGAACATTTAGTGTTTTCACTTGTTACTAAAAAACAGACTAGGAAATACAGAGGCCTCTTAAAATATGATTTCTGGCACATTTCACAGTAAAAAGTAAGCAACACCCTCTAAACTCAGAATTGTTATTCTCAGGAAGAACAAAGAACAGTACAGCACAGGAACAGGCCATTTGGCCCTCCATGCCTGCGCCGATCTTGATGCCTGCCTAAACTAAAACCTTCTGCACTTCCGGGGTCCGTATCCCTCTATTCTCATCCTATTCATGTATTTGTCAAGATGTCTCTTAAACGTTGCTATTGTATCTGCATCCACCACCTCCCCTGGCAGCAAGTTCCAGGCACTCACCACCCTCTGTGTAAAAAAACTTGCCTCGCACATCCCCTCTAAACTTTGCCCCTCGCACCTTAAACCTATGTCCCCTAGTAACTGACTCTTCCACCCTGGGAAAAAGCTTCTGACTATCCACTCTGTCCATGCCGCTCATAACTTTGTAAACCTCTATCATGTCGCCCCTCCACCTCCGTCGTTCCAGTGAAAACAATCTAGGGAATGAAGCTAGGGAATCTCCTGTGACACTGTTCACAGTAAGCCATAGGACATGGCCTTTTATGCAGAAGTGGATCTGGTTTGGCATTTGTTACTATAGGCGGGAGGACATGGATTGTAAAGATTTGAGAGAAGTGTACAGGAAGCAGGGTGTGAGGAAGTGTAGTCAAGGTAGTTGTGGGTGGTAATGGGCTTACAGTGAACACTAATACAAAAGCAAAATACTGCAGATGCTGGAAATCTGAAACAAAAACAGAAAATGCTGGAAATACTCAGCAGGTCAGGCAGCATCTGTGGAGAGAAAAACAGAGTTAACGTTTCAGTTCTGTGACCTTTCATCTGATTCAAAGGGAGCCAATGAATGGCTTCCTGCTATGCTGCAATGACTCTACAATGCTAACAGAATCTGGAAACCAGTATTGGAGCCATATCTCTAATCTGCTCTCTCTTCAAGTTTAGGCTCCCACTCAGAGCGAGGGATTACTTATGTTACCTCTAACAATTGGTAATATTAAAAAGCCAAGTAAGAAGGTGCATAATCCTTCACAATTCACACAATGCAGAACATGTTCATACTCTGGTGGATTTTCCTGACCCTATGACTGGCACAGCGAATACAGGGAAACTGGGTGTATAGGGTCATATACCCATTAAAGAAGCCCAACCAATCTTCCTCACCATTTAAATGAATTGAAGGAAAACTGGGCAGAGTCCTTTACAGTTTTGTATTCTTTCCTGTCCAATTTCCCTGTATTTGTAGAAACACTAGAATGGGGGAAGGTCTTTCAACACCTTGAGTCTGTTCTGCTATCCAATTAGATCATGGCTGATCTCAACTCCATTTGTCCTCCATTGCTCCATATCACTTAACCCCCCCAAAAAATTACTAATCTCAGCTTTGAACACTTCAATTGACCCCAACATCTACAACCTTTTGTGAGGGAGAGAGTTCCATATTTCTCCTTTGTGTGAAGAGGTGCTTCTTTGAATTCACTCTTGCAAAGCCTAACTCTAAGATTATATGTCCCCTTGTTCTGGATCCACTCACCAGAGGAAAGAGTTTTGGTGTATTTATCCTGTTAAATTCCTTTACCATTTTAATGAGGATTAGATCACCCCTCAATCTTCTAAACTCATGGGAATATCAGGAAAGATTATGCAACCTGTCCTCATAATTTAACCCTTTAAGCCCTGTTATCATTTTGCTGAATCTGCACTGCCCCCTGTCCAAGCTCAATATACTCTACCTGGAATTTGATGCCCTGGGCATAGGACCAGGCAAAACATCCACTTCCCTCACCTACCCAGTGTTCCATGAAA
Source organism: Heterodontus francisci (assembly GCF_036365525.1). Classification (NCBI taxonomy): domain Eukaryota; kingdom Metazoa; phylum Chordata; class Chondrichthyes; order Heterodontiformes; family Heterodontidae; genus Heterodontus; species Heterodontus francisci. The sequence continues at coordinate 10,810,376 of NC_090408.1, read as the reverse complement.
AGTGCCACTTAATGTGGACTGCATACCTGTGGGGCACCACACCAACTACAAGGAGCAGCAACTCGCCCAGTGAGAGTCAGGAGACGGCCCGGCTTGCTTGTGTGTTTCACTGAGTGGCCCGTCCGCAAGCAGTCGCTGGTTTCCCAGGAGATGATGTGCGCCAAGATCTTCACCCGTTCACAGCCGTGTTTGGAGCAGTAACTGTGACCTTTCCGAACATGCTTTGCTTGAAGGATAATAAAAAGAATCCTAACAGGAACCAAGAAAATTGAAGTGAGCAGTGGAAAAAGTCATTATTGGCACACGTTCCGCGCTCAGCAAACTATAAACTGTGAAACAGAATAAGTGACCATCGGGATTAGTAAGTGGGCCTCATTGTGCCCGTCTTTACTGATGTAAAATAGGCACAATGAGGCCCAATTGCGGGGATGTCTGATGCCTAATGGAAGCCTGAAAGCCGTTAGACCCAATATTTGGGTTGAGCCATTTTTCAGATGTCCCTGGCGGCTTCCTGAAATAGGCATTTGGTCCCTTTCAGAGGCCTCTAGCTTTCCCATTTCTCCTGAATGCTGGAGGTCCAATCCTTTGTTTGGGCTGATTTCTCCCCGAACCTCCTGATGTTTGTGCCTTGGTGTATGAATGACTCACTGCTTAGTCCTGAAATCACTCATGGTATAATTATTCTCTTCTCCACAGTGCTGTCAGAACCCCGCTTGGCTGCTGCTCTACATATCCTTATGGCCTCCAATTGTTTCTGATACATCAGCCACAGCCAATCTCTGTGTCCCAGCTCCCAAGTTGAGTTCTTGCAACTTGAGGCTTAAGCCCTTTCTTCCACCTACACCCCAACACCCCCACTCCCTCCACCCCCCCGCACCCGCCCCCCCCCCCCCCACCCCCAAAGGCACCAGTTCCTAGATCACTATTTCACCTTTGCTCCAACAGCCCACACCTCAAATTCTCCCAGAACTCTGGTCTCCTGACCAAACGGACCCAAACACTGGCAGTCCCTGCCAAGCCCCAAAACCTAGCTACACGCAGAGTACTCATAGATCCATTTTCCATGAATACTGCCAAGCCTCGCACCCCAGCTTCTGTGGGCAGTTCCTGGACCCCACTTACCTCTTCCCTCACTGCTCCAAGGGACCAACTCCCCTACATCTCAGCTCCACCAGCCCGCCCTCAATTCCAGGCACTCACTACTTCAAGCCAACCTCAAAATGCACTTTCCTCCTCCTGGCTCCTATCCCCTCACTTTCTTAGGCAGATGGAATTTAATACAGCAATGTGTGAGGTGATGCATTTTGGCAGAAGGGATAGAAGAGGCAATATAGAGTAAATGGCACAGTTCTAAAGAGTATACAGGGACAGAGAGACCTGGGGGTGCATGTGCATAGATCTTTGAAGGTGGAAAGACGTAGTGAGAGAGTAATTAGCAAAGCTTATGGGATCTTGGGCTTCATAATTAGAGGTATTGTGCACAAAAGCAGGCAAGTTATGTTGAACCTTTATAAAGCTCTGGTTTGGCCGCAACTAGAGTATGGCCAGTTCGGTCAACACACTTTAGGAAGTATGTGAGGACCCTGGAGATGGTGCAGAGGAGATTTACCAGAATGGTTCCAGGAATGAGGGATTTTTAGCAACTAGGTTAGGTTAGAGAAGCCAGGGTTGTTCTCCTTGGACCAACAGAGATTAAGGGGAAGATTTGATAGCGGTGTACAAGATTATGACAGGTTTAGATAAGGTCAACAAAGAAAAGCTGTTCACATTAGTTGATGGTACAAGGACTAGGGGACACAAATTTAAGGTTTTAGGCAAGAGATATAAGGGGTGCGTGTGGAAGAACTTTATTTACACAGCGAGTGGTAATGACCTGGAACTTGCTGCCCACGAGGGTGATGGAAACAGGGATGATGAATGATTTCAAAAGGAAATTGGATGGACACTTGAAGGAAATAAATTTGCAGGACTACAGGCACGGAGCAGGGAAATGGGACTGATTGGAACTACTCTATAGAGAGCCAGCATGGAGTCAATGAGCTGAATGGCCTCCTTCTGTGGATAATGACTCTATGACAATAACTATATACATACGAACTAGGAGCAGGAGTAGGCTATTCAGCCACAAGAGCCTGCTCCGCCATTCTATAAGATAGTGGTTGATCTGTTTGTGGACTCAACTCCACTCTCCTGCCTACCCCCGATACCCTTTGGCTCCCTTGTTGGTCAAGAATCTGTCTACCTCTGAGTCATAGAGTTATACAGTTCAGAAACAGGCCCTTCGGCCCATCGTGTCCGCACCGGCCATCAAGCACATTTCTATTCTAATCCCATTTTCCAGCACTTGGCCCGTAGCCTTGTATGCTACGGCGTTTCAAGTGCTCATCTAAATACTTCTTAAATGTTGTGAGGGTTCCTGCCTCTACCACCACTGCCTTAAAAACATTCAATGACCTGGCCTCCACCACTCTCCGGGTAGAGTCCCACAGATTCATTCCCTCTGAAAAATGTTTTCCTCATCTCTCTCTTAAATGGGAAACCCCTTATTTTTAAACTATGCCCCTTAGTTTTAGTCTCTACCACAAGGGGAAACATCCTTTCAACATCCACCTTGTCAAGTCCCTTCATGATCTTATATGTTTCAATGAGATCACCTTTCATCCTTCTAAACTCCAATGAATACAGACCCAACTTCTCCAACCTTTCCTCATAAGATTACCCTCTCATCCCAGTGATCAGTCAAGTGAACCTTCTCTGAACTGCTTCCAATGCAATTAT
>NC_090408.1:10189257-10190457 GCF_036365525.1 Heterodontus francisci | reverse complement strand
TAGAGGGGGCAGAGAGAGAGAGGGGGCAGAGAGAGAGAGGGGCAGAGATAGAGAGAGGGGGCAGAGATAGAGAGAGGGGGCAGAGAGAGAGAGAGGGGGCAGAGAGAGAGAGAGGGGGCAGAGAGAGAGAGAGGGGGCAGAGAGAGAGAGAGGGGGCAGAGAGAGAGAGAGGGGGCAGAGAGAGAGAGAGGGGGCAGAGAGAGAGAGAGGGGGCAGAGAGAGAGAGAGGGGGCAGAGAGAGAGAGAGGGTGGCAGAGAGAGAGAGAGAGAGGGGGCAGAGAGAGAGAGGGGGCAGAGAGAGAGAGGGGCAGAGAGAGAGAGGGGCAGAGAGAGAGAGGGGGCAGAGAGAGAGAGAGGTGGCAGAGAGAGAGAGAGGGGGCAGAGAGAGAGAGGGGGGGCAGAGAGAGGGGGGGGCAGAGAGAGAGAGGGGGGCACAGAGAGAGAGAGAAAGCAAGAGGGGAACAGAGAGAGAGACAGGGGGCAGGGAGAAAGAGAGGGGGCAGAGAGAGAGAGGGGGCAGAGGGACAGGGAGCGAGTGGGACAGGGAGCGAGTGGGACAGGGACGAGTGGACGGGAGCGAGTGACAGGGAGCGAGTGGGACAGGGAGCGAGTGGGACAGGGAGCGAGTGGGCACAGGGAGCGCGAGTGGGACAGAGCGCGAGTGGGACAGAGCGCGAGTGGGACAGAGCGCGAGTGGGACAGAGCGCGAGTGGGACAGAGAGCGAGAGAGAGAGGGGGCAGAGAGAGAAAGAGGGGCAGAGAGAGAGAGGGGGCAGAGAGAGAGAGGGGGCAGAGAGAGAGAGGGGGCAGAGAGAGAGAGGGGCAGAGATAGAGAGAGGGGGCAGAGATAGAGAGAGGGGGCAGAGATAGAGAGAGGGGGCAGAGATAGAGAGAGGGGGCAGAGAGAGAGAGAGGGGGCAGAGAGAGAGAGAGGGGGCAGAGAGAGAGAGAGGGGGCAGAGAGAGAGAGAGGGGCAGAGAGAGAGAGAGGGGGCAGAGAGAGAGAGAGGGGGCAGAGAGAGAGAGAGGGGGCAGAGAGAGAGAGAGGGGGCAGAGAGAGAGAGAGAGGGGGCAGAGAGAGAGAGAGAGAGGGGGCAGAGAGAGAGAGAGAGAGGAGGCAGAGAGAGAGAGCGGGCAGAGAGAGAGGGGGCAGAGAGAGAGAGGGGGCAGATAGAGAGAGGGGGCAGAGAGAGAGAGAGGG